>NC_084733.1:27943048-28004754 GCF_033978785.1 Entelurus aequoreus
TCCGGCGTGCACACAAAAGGTGTGACTGCATATTTAGGTCTCACTAAAAGCCCACTAGAAAATTGTGTTGTTCTTTCTTTTAATGAATATACATACATACAAACATCTAAAGCAGGGGTGTCTAAACTTTTTCCACTGAGGGCCGCACACTGAAAAATCAAAGTAAGCGGGGGCCATTTTGATATTTTTGATTTTAAAAACCCATACAATATATGTATAAAAAAGATACATTTAGGCCTAGACTCAGACTTGATCCCGGGGACCCCAAAAGGTTTTGGTCAAAAAAAATATTACAAATGTGTCATTATTTAGTATTATTATTATTATTCAAGGTTTAAATCTCTAGATCAACATTAGGTCTATCTGTCAATATAACGCTTTTAAAGATTTAAGTTGTATGCCATTTTTGTCAAGGAAAACCGTGTTTTTTTATGGAAAAAAACACAAAATATGCAATATTTTCCCCCAATAAAATTTTAAAGTGGAATATTTGAGATTATATAATAATTGGAGTCTAAAAAAGGTCAATAACTCATAACAACATTGATTTTAATTCATTATTTTTTTGAGCAATGACACTTTAAAAAAAAAAAGTTCCACTAAAATGATTGGGAATCCAAAAGGGTCCTGCTCATTAAAGTATTTAAAAATAAATTCAAAATTGTTTTAAACTTTTACCACAATATTCTCAAGATCAACTTCAGATCTATCCGTCAATTATAAGTTTTATTGTTGTTTATGTTTTTTTTGGTTCTTTTTAGGCCCTTCTTTAAAAAACTTTGTTTTTTAAATGGCAACCAAAAAATATGCAACATTTTCCTCCCAAAATATCTCAAAGTGGAATATTTAATGTGAAGTAAATGGAGCCTTGAATAGGTCAATAATTCATAATGACATTTATTTTGATTCATTATTATTTTTTAAATAAATAAACAGCCTGCATGGCAGCTTTGTGTTATTAGAGTAAATAATGCAACATTTTCTTGTTACATTTCACCTGTGTGCTCTTTTATACCACTTTTTATGTTTTTTGTTTTTTTTCATCGTATTTTTAGAATGTGCCGTGGGGCCGTTAAAAAATTACCTGCGGGCCGCAAATGGACACCCCTGACCTAAAGGCAGGGCAATACTAGCTAATTACCTCAGTTTTATATAAAGTTCGGTCAAAGTTTGTTTTTAAGGGCGCAGAGCACTTCACTCTAACTATCATCACACTGCCTGTGCAATGTGCACCACCTTCTGGGGGTCACAACAAACACTGTGATTAATATTTACACATTTATGATAACGCGATACATTTTTTTTAATAATCACATGTGTTAACATTGACTGCCATAAAACAGTCTATATGACATCACATGGACAAAGATCAGACCTTCTGGAGGAACGTTCTGTGGTCAGATGAAACGAAAATGGAGCTGTTTGGCCACAATACCCAGCAATATGTTTGGAGGAGAAAAGGTGAGGGAGGCCTTTAATCCCAGGAACACCAATCCCTACCGTCAAGCATGGTGGTGGTAGTATTATGCTCTGGGCCTGTTTTGCTGCCAGTGGAACTGGTGCTTTACAGAGAGTAGATGGGAAAATGAAAAAGGCGGATTACCTCCAAATTCTTCAGGACAACCTAAAATCATCAGCCCGGAGGTTGGGTCTTGGGTGCAGTTGGGTGTTCCAACAGGACAATGACCCCAAACACACGTCAAAACCGGTTAAGGAGTGGCTAAATCAGGCTAGAGTTGTAGACATTATTGGAAACTCAAGACAGCCATGACATTATGTTCTTTACAAGTGTATGTCAACTTTTGACCACGACTGTATATATATATATATATATATATATATATATATATATATATATATATATATATATATATATATATATATATATATATATATATATATATATATATATATATATATATATATATATATATATATGCAGTAGAGGCCAAAAGTTTGGACACACCTCATTCAATGTGTTTTCTTTATTTTCATGATTATTTACATTGTAGATTGTCACTGAAGGCATCAAAACTATGAATGAACACATGTGGAGTTACGTACTCAACAAAAAAAGGCAAAATAACTGAAAACATGTTTTATATTCTAGTTTCTTCAAAATAGCCACCCTTTGCTCTGATTACTTTTTTGCACACTCTTGGCATTCTCTCGATGAGCTTCAAGAGGTAGTCACCTGAAATGGTGTTCACTTCACAGGTGTGCGTGAAGCTCAATGAGAGAATGCCAAGGGTGTGCAAAGCAGTAAAGGGTGGCTATTTTGAAGAAACTAGAATATAAAACATGTTTTCAGTTATTTCACCTTTTTTTGTTAAGTATGCGCCGCTCTGCAAGGGGGGCTTAGCTCTTGCTCTTGTTAACCGTTAGCTATCTCGCGGCTAACATCCGTCCGCAGTCGGCAGCGTCCCAGCTACTTCTCAATCACTAATCCTCGCAGCCATGATGACAAATAAACTAAGTTTCTTACAGGTATCATTCCTGCAAGATGAGAAAGAGCTACACATGCTTCACTACACACCGTAGTAGGATACAATAGCTAACCGCTAACAGCAAGCGAGCTCTCCTGACTGTAAACAAATGCCATGAGTGGGTCTACACAGAGATCGACTGTGATGATACCAACTACAAGAGCAGTGCATAGTTGATACTACAATGATACGACAACATTTTTGTCAGTATTATTGTTTATAAACCCTTTAAATATGTCCCTTGGCACAGGAGAACTTTATGACCATTGTAGGTACTTTATATTGGATTGGTAGCAAAATGTGTATTATCGCCCAAAACTTATGTAAAGTTTCAAATCACAGAAGAAAAGGTGATTATTACATTTTAACAGAAGTGTTTAAACAGAAAGTGATCAGATATTTACAAGTAGATTAATAATCCAACATAATTTTGAAAAAAATAATAGAATGAAATGACACAAAATGTCAGCAGCCAAATTAGGAGCCTATGTTTGCTTACTTACTACTAAAAGAGAAGTCTTCCAGTATGTTCACCATACTATTTAATCACAAAATGATTCTGTATTTGCAATAAGCAATGTACGTAAGATTATCAAGTGCCCACAGTACAACTGCAACATGAGAAGATCGATGCGTGCATTCCACTGAATAGAAGAGACAACATATCCCATGCCAGTCGTTATCGTGAAGCTTGCCAACTGGAAATCCATAGTGGCACTGCTGAAACAGGGAAATAAGATGAAGGATACAAATGTGTACATGAACGAGCACCTCACTAAACGCAGAAAGCACGAGACTTAAGAAAGCAGGGGAAAATTCAGAGAACTTTGAGCGCCAACTGCAAAATCTAGAATCAAACTGAATGGAGGTCCATAAGCAAGAGTACTTGTTGTCAAAGACATCAAGGATCTAAACAAATATAAAACTCCCAGCGTTACGACAACAACGACAACGGTAACGGTAACGGGACGGCGTGGCGAAGTTGGTAGAGTGGCCGTGTCAGCAATCGGAGGGTTGCTGGTTACTGGGGTTCAATCCCCACCTTCTACCGTCCTAGTCATGTCCGTTGTGTCCTTGGGCAAGACACTTCACCCTTGCTCCTGATGGGTGCTGGTAGCGCCTTGCATGGCAGCTCCCTCCATCAGTGTGTGAATGTGTGTGTGAATGGGTGAATGTGGAAATACTGTCAAAGCGCTTTGAGTACCTTGAAGGTAGAAAAGCGCTATACAAGTATAACCCATTTATCATCTATCATTTAATGGAGTCTTATGGAAAACAAACATCAACATTCAACTACAAAATTACAACGCTCCAAAGGTTTACTGAACAAGAAGATCTGTACTTGAGAGCGCATTCTTCCACACTTATGGACATTAATAGAGCAACACAAAATATAGCTGAACAGGAAAACACGGAACTGAAAACCTTCTGCAAAATAGATCATAACAGTCTGCAACTGAAAAAGGATATAGATCCAGATAATTTTTTTCTCCCACATCAGGACTGACTGTTCATATTATACAAATAGATGAACAATATAATAGCAATGATAAAACTGACAACAAACTGTTCATTATTAATTTCAACAGCAGAAGCTTGTATGCGAACTACAGCAACGTGAAGCATTTTTTGGAACAATTCAACAAAACCCTCAAAGTGATTGCTATCTCGGAAACATGGATGTGTCACAAGACTGTGTAACACAGTTCAGAGGACCCCAAGGATGCAGACGGACAGTGAGTAAAACAGTTATTTTACTTAGGTAATGTACTATCAAAAGCACTCGTCACAGGAGGTAACTAAAGGCGAAAAAGGAGAAAACAAAATGTTTTTGTACCTTGTACAAGAATAAACTGAACTTGGGTCGGCGTTGCAAGACAGGCTAACTACAAAAACAACACCAAGCTGGATGGCACAGGGAATGGCCGGGATAGCAAGTAGCAAAAATACTAGGAGCATAGAAGTCATCTGGCATTGAGAGCCAAGGAGTGAAGTTGCCGAGTGCCATCCAGCCGCCAAGGTGCTGCTTGAGTAGAGCCAGGTAAATTGGAAGAAGCTGTGCCCATCTCACAACTCCGCCCACAAGGGAAACACAAGAACTCACTATGTAGCAGCAGGAGGTGACAGGATGGATGACTTCTGTTTTGTTTGATATGCCGTTTTACTGCCATGTTACGGGCACAGTTTGATAAAAATTAAAGTATGGAAATAAACTAAATATTTTGTATATGCAGCGTATGGTCAGGTGTGGTTAATATACGTAAAAATAATTATTTTTTTCTAAATTTGCTGGGTGCAGCTTAAATACCGGTGCACTCTATAGCCCGGTAATTACGGTAATAGGATTTACATTATTTACTATGGGGAAAAAATGTATTGTTTTGGTCAGACTTTTTGGAACGGATTACTAATAAAAAACCGGGCACTGTACTCCAGTATTCTAATTACAGGATCATTTTTCAAGTTTACGCTGCAGTTTCACCATATTGAGTCATCTGCGATTTTCACTCACGTTTGGCAGAGGGCTAATTGTGATCTAATATTATATTCCAGGCAGTTTTCTCTCTATACGCTTCTATGACCCAGATCTGAATTGCGAGGCAAAAAAAAAAAAGTGAATTGTAAGTAGTTTAAATCCAACCTTAGTGGTACATATAGGCTTATGGTGGAGCAATACAGCCCTCAAGCTGCGCTCAGTTCAGTGGGGCTGTTTTTACTTATAATTGGGCTAAGCTTTCATCCTGCCTGCCAAAAGGCGAAGCAGCGAAGAGGAGCACCAAGAGGGAGCGATCACGTCCCCTATTTCCTGGCCCCAGACAAAGGCATCCAAGGCAGCCAGTGTTGCTGAAGATGATGTCTTCCTGATCAAAGAGTCGAGAGTTGTCAGCAGCTTCGGCGAGCGCGGCAACCTGATTGCTCCTGGATAGATTTGTCTCTTTGATCAGAGCAGACGCCCACTGCGGGCGCTGTTAATGCAAAGAGAGGATGGCGGGGACCAATTGAGCCGCCATTGCGTTGGTTCACACTGAATGTACAGCATCTCTCATAAGTACCGCTAATGAGATCACGCAGCAAAAAAAAACAACAACAACAAAAAAAACTGTGAGACTTATGCATCATAAATGATGAATCCAAAAATATTAACATGCCAAAAATGGCCACGTAATTACAAGCGCTTACATCAAAAGAGAAAAAAAATAATGCACTTAACAAACAGTCGTTATTAAAATATGCCGCGCAAATGGTGTCAGAGCTTGATGAAAATAATGAACTTTTGAACTCAATTGAACTATTGAACTTTGGGGGTTGGGACTGAAAATACTTAAATGGATTGTCTTGTTTTTTAGATAAAACTTTCATTTAGGAAATGTACTAATTGAATTGTTTTCATTGGAGGGACAAGTACTGGCTGTGATTTATATAATATGGAAAAAAAAGTAGGATATTGTCAAATTAAAAATCTATAGTATACATTTTTTTAAAAGACATATTTTTGGGGTTTGCTAACAAAATCTGAAATATTAACATGCGCTCCTAAATTTAGGGTTTTAGTGAAAAAAATAGGAAAAATTGTTATTATTAAAAAAATAAAAAAAACTACTGACAATAGTATCAGTTGATATAACTTAAAGGGGAACTGCACTTTTTTTTTTTTTTTTTTTTTTGCCTATCGTTCACAATCATTATGAAAGACATAACGATGGATTACATTTTTTTTAATGCATTCTGAATAGTAAATACATTTGATCAAAAGTCTGCTTACAATGGAGCCTATGGGAGCCATTCAATTCTGCCTGTAAGCCCCAAAAAAACACCCAAAAACACCTCAATTAGGGTTTTATATACATGATGTAAGTATATACTGTATGTGATGTAGTAAGGGCACATTTATAATAAAATTTATAATTACTTATTTTGATCATTTCAAGCATACGCGGCGCATTCATTTAAAAAAACGAAAAAGTAGGATATTGTCAAATTAAAAATCTGTTAGGGTGAGCTAAAAAATCTGAAATATTAACCTGCGCCCCTAAAAATTTAGGAGGGTTTTAGTGAAAAAAATAGGAAAAATTGTTATTATTAAAAAAAAAAAAAAAAAAATACTGACAATAGTATCAGTTAATATAACTTAAAGGGGAACTGCACATTTTTTTCTTTTTGTTTGCCTATCATTCACAATCATTATGAAAGACATGACGGCGTATGGATTTTTTTAATGCATTCTAAATATTAAATACATTTGATCAAAAGTCTGCTTACAATGGAGCCTATGGGAGCCATTCAATTCTGCCTGTAGGCCCCAAAAAAACATCCAAAAACACCTCAGTTAGGGTTTTATATACATGATGTAAGTATATATGTAATGTATTAACAAGCACATTTATAATTACATTTAATATTTACATATTTTGATCATTTCAAGCATACGCGGTGCATTAATTCAAAAAAACTAAAAAGTAGGATATTGTGGAATTAAAAATCTCTAGTATATATTTAAAAGCTAAAAAAATTGGAAATATTAACCTTTTTTGTGAAAAAAATAGGAACAATTATTAGTAAAAAAACAAAAAACTACTGACAATAGTATCAGTTAATATAACTTAAAGGTCTACTGAAATATTTTTTTTTTATTTAAACGGGAATAGCAGATCCATTCTATGTGTCATACTTGATCATTTTGCGATATTGCCATATTTTTGCTGAAAGGATTTAGTAGAGAACAACGTCGATAAAGTTCGCAACTTTTGGTCTCTGATAAAAAAAAACCTTGCCTGAAGTAGCGTGACGTCAGAGCCGGCCCAAGGCATAAGCGTACTAAGCGGTTGCTTAGGGCCCCGCGGCCACCAGGGGGCCCCCAAAAGCAATTAACAAAAAATTATTATTTTTATTTTTTGCATGTACGAGTCTGACAGATGATTTCTAAATGATCAAAGATATATTATTGTACAAAAACCAGTGGCGTTCCATCACTAGAGGCAGGGGAGGCGGGGCCTCACCTGCCATCATGGAAAGAAAAAAATAAAAATAATAATTTTATTTTAATTTTTTGCATGTACGAGTCTGACTGATGATTTCTAAATGATCAAAGATATATTATTGTACAAAAACCAGTGGCGTTCCATCACTAGAGGCAGGGGAGGCGGGGCCTCACCTGCCATCATGGAAAGAAAAAAAAAAGAAAAAGAAAAAAAAAACAATTAAATTGTTATATGTATCCAGTGATTATACTAAAGTTATTTTCCATTTAACTTCACCAGTTTTAGATTATTTTTATTTTCATTTTCACATTTGCCGTTCAAATACTGAGAAGAGACGGTGCGGTGATCAGCAGCCAGTTGAGGCACTTGTGCCTCACCATGGATTGCGACTCGGCTAACTGCTGGCCTGCTGTGCAGTGAGACCGTATTGCTATATGAATTATATTATACATTTCCATAGTTTAGTTAGCTGAGGTATATAATGTACAGTGTATTTTGTCAACAACTGTATGTGTGTAACGTATTTTTAGTGCTGAGCGATCATAAATCTGCTGCGGAGACACACTGTGTGAGGCTCGTATCATAACCCCGCCTCCTGGTGCCAAGCACCTCCGCCGCAGAAAGCACTGCCCGACGGGAGCACCGCGGCCACACCCAAACCCTCCACGTGCAAGACCGAATCCACCCAAAAAAAGTCACTTAACAAGAAGCCAAAAAGTGCAAAAACAACAATGCTCGCGCTGCAGGAGCCGCGAACGACCGCAGGGACACAACATTAGGTACCCCAGCACTGCAGGTTCATATGTTTTTAAATTTGACTGTGATGATGCAGTGTGCCTCACCAGACATTAACCTCACCGCACGCCGCTGACAAAAACACAATTTTAGGTCAACAGAGTGCTGCTGCTGATCTAGGCCTAGTGATTCTTCCTGCCTCTCTTTCAGCTGCCTCTACTGCACCTGTGACGTTTGCCGCCTGCCGTGCAATGCCAGCGCGCACTGGGCATCAAAAGCGCAGATAGAGACAAAACAAAAAAGGACATATCCTTCAGGTGCAGAAAAAAGGAAGAAGAAGAAAGTGGAAGAGGAGAAAAAATGCCATGATAAAGGTATGTTTGCATGACTTGGTAATAAAAAGTTTATCAAAGAGATTTGTAGCTGTAATTAGCTTTAGCTAGGTGACGTTAGCTAGCTAGCGCGGGGCTAGCAATATGTTTTTAGCATCAGGTTACTAGTGAGATATGTTGTGTGCACAAATTGTTTGCAGCAGAGCACGGTAATTTATGTGAGTAAAATAAACATTATTTTTTACATCAACTCCTAAGTTATGTGAAACTTCCCCAGCAGCATTGTTAAAATACTTTGGAGGCACAGAATCAGCCCCGAGCCGGTCCACATCCTCAGGCTCAACTGTGAGTGATGAATCAGGTGAGGAAAAGACTGTCACCATACAGTATACATTTAATTTCTTAGTATAAACATTACACCTGAAGGGAAATTAATATAGTCAAAGTATCTCATTAATATGCGTGCCTATATGTATGTATATATTTCATCTTAGGTCCATCTCCATCCTCTACAGTGCTCTCTCACACACCTCCATCCTCTGTGCCCACTGTCCCCTCCATGTCTGAAACCACAGCTGATTCATCTAGTAAGTTAACTGCAAAACACCCTTTATAATTGCTCATTGTACTGCAGAACATTCTGAGATTAATAATTATGTCCAACAGTTCAATTCTTCTTTTTTAGTCATTGTCTTTCTTTGGTCACTTCCTCAGCAACTTCCACCACAACGTCCCCTTCACACATGGACCATCATCAGCTCCGCCAGTTGACCCAGCTGAGTGGCCTTCTTTCCTCTCAGATTCAGACAGGACAGAGCAGGTGATCAGAGGACCACTGTCTATTAAGGATAACTTTTCATTCCCCAAACGGCATGATGGCCGAAGTTTTCATTATCATTATACCTACAGACAGCTAGTCAATGGGGAAAAAGTCAAGCGTAGCTGGCTGACTTATTCAAGAAGTAAAGATGCAGTCTATTGCTTTTGCTGCAAATTATTTTCCAAAAAGTCCTTAAAACTGGCAGCCGAGGGACAGCGGGATTGGGTCAACATAGGTGCAATAATAAAGTGAATCAGAATCAGCTTTATTGTCCAGTTATGTTTAACACACATGGAATTTAACTTCAGTAGACTGCGCTCTCTTTGTACAAAGTAAACATTAAATATGAACAATTAACTAAAACTATAAACTAGTAATTAAAGACTAATATGTACAAGACTGATGAGACAAGATGACACTTTTACTGTAAATACAAAGCTTTATCACTTGGACTGTTCAACCCCAGGCCACTCTTGTAGCTGAATGTTTTCTACATTTTAAGATTAGGAACCATATGTGGCACTCTGGACATCATTCGTTCATTCATTGGTATTATTTATGTTCTTAACTGGGCCACCCCCATATCTTTATAAATGACATGTCATTTGTAAAGACATGCCAGGCTGACAATAGGATAATGTAAACAACACTGCCAGAGCCGCAATGAGTTTATAGTAGGTGTGTGAATGATCAACAATCAATATCACTGCGTGACGTTGTCAGTTGTTCACTCCCTCATATTTTCCTATTGTTTTCAACGCAGCTAGAGCTATTCGGACCACTACCCCATTAATTTGAGCGAGGATGAAAGATTCGTGGACGAGGAACGTTAGAGTGACGGACTAGAATGCAGTGAAATAAAAATTTTTTTTCGCTCTGACCGTAACTTAGGTACAAGCTGACTCATTGGATTCCACACTCTCTCCTTTTTCTATTGTGGATCACGGATTTGTATTCTAAACCACCACGGATACTATATCCTCTTGAAAATGAGAGTCGAGAACGCGAAATGGACATTCAGTGCCTTTTATCTCCACGACAATACATTGGCGAAACGCTTTAGCTACGAGCTAACGTGATAGCATTGTGCTTTAACTGCATATAGAAACAAAAAAAATAAACCCCTGACTGGAAGGATAGATAGAAAATCAACAATACTATTAAACCGTGGACATGTAACTACACGGTTAATGCTTTCCAGGCTGGCGAAGGTTAACAATGCTGTGCTAACGACGCCATTGAAGCCTACTTAGCAACCGGACCTCACAGAGCTATGCTAAAAACATTAGCTCTCCACCTACGCCAGCCAGCCTTCATCTGCTCATCAACACCCGTGTTAACCTGCGTTCCAGCGATCGACGGTACGACGAAGGACTTCCCCCGATGCGTTTGGCGGCCCGGAGACGTAGGAAGTCAAGGTGAGGTCGCGGCTAGCGCGTCTGCTCTCCAACAAAGTCCTCCTGGTTGTGTTGCTGTAGTCCGCTGCTAATACACCGATCCCACCTACAACTTTTTTCTTTGCAGCCTTCATTGTTCATTAAATAAATTGCAAAAGATGTCCAGAATACTGTGGAATTATTAAATGAAAACAGAGCTTTTTGTATAGGATTCTACGGGGTACCATAACTTCCGTTTAACTGACTACGTCACGCGCATACGTCATCAAACCGCAACGTTTCAGCCGGATATTTCCCGGGAGATTTAAAATGTCACTTTATAAGTTAACCCGGCCGTATTGGCATGTGTTGCAATGTTAAGATTTCATCATTGATATATAAACTATCAGACTGCGTGGTCGGCAGTAGTGGGTTTCAGTAGGCCTTTAAAGGGGAACTGCACTTTTTCTTTTTTTATTTTGCCTATCGTTCACAATCATTATGAAAGACAGGACAACGGATGGATTTTTTTTAATGCATTCTAAATATTTGTACATTCTCAGCCATCTACTTTTCAGGTGAGAGTCATGATTTATGATCTACAATAAACTTACAGGGAGCAAGGAAGCGAGGAAACAGCAGACCACTCGATGATGTAAACATAGGGAGACACGGAATTTGATTTTTTGGGCGGAATAGTAGAGCTCCCACTGGCATCGCTGTAAGCGCACTTTTATTCACGTGTGATTAATATTTACAATGTTGTAAAAAAGAATCCATCCCTCGTCATGTCTTTCATAATGACTGGGAAAGATAGGCAAAATTCCCCAAAAAGTGCAGTTCCCCTTTAAAGTGGTTATATTATGATTGTCTTTCTTCATTTGAAACACTTCCTTGTGGTCTACATAACAGGTAATGGTGGTTATTTGGTCTACATGTTGCATATATTATGTTTTACGGATCATCTTAAATCCACTTTGACGGTCTCTTCAGGATGCTTCTGTTTGTGGGCGGGTCTTATTCACGTGGCTCCACTTTGGCAGTGACTTCTTCCCGTCATATTTGTTGTACCGGTGATTTAAGCACTTCCATATCGAGTCTACTGACAGAACTGTATGCTACTTCATTTACCCCACAAGAAGGTAGAGAAGAAAACGGCACGGGCTACAATGGCGGACACACGCACATTTTCAGCACTCGTGCATTTCCCAAATACACATCAGCAGGTACCAATGGGTAAGAAAAGTTAGTTTTGCATAATATTGCGGAAAAAAACCCGCCAGGTAATGTCTCCTAATAGGTGCTATTTTGGGGTCCTTATAAACACATCATAATATTACCCGTGAGTGTGAATGTTGTCTGTCTATCTGTGTTGGCCTTGCGATAAGATGGTGACTTGTCCATGGTGTAGCCCACCTTCTGCCCAAATGCAGCTTGGATAGGCTCTAGCACCACCGTGACCCTGAGAGGGACAAGCAGTAGAAAATGGACGGATGGAACAATACCCGTATGTTAAAGCACAGATTTTTGAGCGCCGTGTGTAATGTTCTATATTCTTTGGGCTTGCTTGCTTACCGGTACTTGCTAGCGTCATCTATTGAACAGGGGCCGTCAACTTGCAGTCCAGACATACCTCTTAAGTGTGACTGGTCACACTTATCATTACACCATGTACCAAATAAAATTGCTTCGAGTTCGGTAAGCACAACCAGAATTAATACGTACATTAGGTGCAACGAGTTATAAGGAGCACTGTCAATCTTTGGGAAAATTAAAGGTTTTCAGGTGTACCTTATGGCTCAAAAAATATGTTAGGTGGCTCCACTTCGACAGTCTTCTTCCCGCCATCTTTGTTGTCATTTTTAGCACTTCCATAGCGGGTCGACTTACTTATTTTGCAAAAATATGTATATCCAATTAATGGAAAAATTGCATATTTTAGGGTTAGCCGAAAAATCTGAATTTAGTAGGGATTTTGTAAACCCCCTCCCACAAAAAACTAAAGAGACATAAATAAAATGTATTTGGATGACAAAATGGCGGCGCATGAGAAATGCTGCGGCTCACTAATGCTCTTGGGAGTGTAGAGCGATTTGGCAAAAAACACCCGTCATTTCTGTCAATTTCATGGCTGGCTCAAAGCGTGAACACTCTGTGATCACATATGACCGACAGACAATTCTGGATGTGGATGGATCGGGTCGTTATAGACTGAAAGATGCATGTACGGTGGACCTCCTCGCTAGCATGGGAATACTTCGTGGGCTACATCGAGCGGCCTTTGTAGCAGCGGAGTCAAGTGCTAGCGGTGACCGCCAATGGAGACGACATAGGCGGTGCGAGCGGAAGCAGAAGCGGGGATGCCGAGCTGGGCTAACAACAAAGAGAAAAGCTAACCAAAGAAACGTGGAGTCTCCGGGTAAGAAGCCATTTAAACTAGAACTACCCGGCGTCAGGCTGGATAATCCCTGCACACATAGCAATTCTCTTAGAATAAAACACAACTCACATAATGTTTTTTCTTTTGTGACCGTGTCAGAGGCAGACATACATTGTACTGAGGTAGCTAACTATGATGCGTTCAGTTTATCGCAACATCAAGCAAACAATCTGAATATCACCGTCGTATCAATTCCTAGATATGGTCGAAACTATTTAAAGTGCAATACGCATAATAAACGCAACATTATTAATATTGCTACTTCGGATAATTTCAACAAACAATCCTCAAAACAGCCCACTACCTATAATATGGGCTTTTTAAACATAAGATCATTATCTTCCAAAACGTTATTAGTTAATGAAGTCATTAGAGACAACAAACTTGACGTCGTTGGTCTCGCCGAGACCTGGCTCAAACCAGACGATTTTTTTGCGCTAAATGAAGCATCTCCTCCTGGCTATACCAATACACATGTTGCCAGACCTCTTAAAAGGGGAGGGGGTGTCGCACTAATATACAATGAAAACTATAATCTTACACCTAACCTAAATAATAAATATAACTCGTTTGAGGTGCTCACTATGAGGTTTGTCACACCGCTGCCTCTCCACCTGGCTGTTATCTACCGCCCCCCTGGGCCCTATTCGGACTTCATCAGTGAATTCTCAGAGTTTGTTGCTGATCTAGTGACGCACGCCGACAATATAATCATAATGGGGGACTTTAATATCCATATGAATACCCCATCGGACCCTCCATGCGTGGCGCTCCAGACTATAATTGATAGCTGTGGTCTTACACAAATAATAAATGAACCCACGCATCGCAACGGTAATACGATAGATCTAGTGCTTGTCAGGGGTGTCACCACCTCTAAAGTTACGATACTCCCGTACACTAAAGTAATGTCCGATCATTACCTTATAAAATTTGAAGTTCTGACTCATTGTCAACAAACTAATAATAATAATAATAATTACTATAGCAGCCGCAACATTAATGCTGCCACAACGACGACTCTTACTGACCTACTGCCTTCGGTAATGGCACCATTCCCAAATTATGTGGGCTCTATCGATAACCTCACTAACAACTTTAATGACGCCCTGCGCGACACCATTGATATTGTAGCACCGCTAGAGCTAAAAAGGGCCCCTAAAAGGCGTACCCCATGGTTTACAGAAGAAACTAAAGCCCAGAAATTATCATGTAGAAAGCTGGAACGCAAATGGCGTGCGACTAAACTTGAGGTTTTCCATCAAGCATGGAGTGATAGTTTAATAACTTATAAACGCATGCTTACCTCAGCTAAAGCTAAATATTACTCAAATCTCATCCACCTCAACAAAAATGATCCTAAATGTATGTTTAGTACGGTAGCATCGCTAACCCAACAAGGGACTCCTCCCAGTAGCTCCACCCACTCAGCAGATGACTTTATAAATGTCTTTAATAAGAAAATTGAAGTCATTAGAAAATAGATTAAAGAAAATGCATCTCAGCTACAACTGGGTTCTATTAACACAAATACGACTGTATATACGACGGACACTGCCCTCCAAAATAGTTTCTCTCTCTTTGATGAAATAACATTGGAGGAATCGTCAAAATGTGTAAATGGGACAAAACAAACAACATGTTTACTTGACCCAATTCCTGGGAAACTTATCAAGGAGCTTTTTGTATTATTAGGTCCATCAGTATTAAATATTATAAACTTATCACTTTCCTCTGGCACTGTTCCCCTAGCATTCAAAAAAGCGGTTATTCATCCTCTGCTCAAAAGACCTAACCTCGATCCTGATCTCCTGGTAAACTACCGGCCGGTGTCCCACCTTCCGTTTATCTCGAAAATCCTCGAAAAAATTGTAGCACAGCAGCTAAATGAACACTTAGCGTCTAACAATCTCTGTGAACCTTTTCAATCCGGTTTCAGGGCAAATCACTCTACGGAGACAGCCCTCGCAAAAATGACTAATGATCTATTGCTAACGATGGATTCTGATGCGTCATCTATGTTGCTGCTTCTTGATCTTAGCGCCGCTTTCGATACTGTTGATCATAATATTTTATTAGAGCGTATCAAAACGCGTATTGGGATGACAGACTTAGCCTTGTCTTGGTTTAACTCTTATCTTACTGACAGGATGCAGTGTGTCTCCCATAACAATGTGACCTCGGACTATGTTAAGGTAACGTGCGGAGTTCCCCAGGGTTCGGTTCTTGGCCCTGCACTCTTTAGTATTTACATGCTGCCGCTAGGTGACATCATACGCAAATACGGTGTTAGCTTTCACTGTTATGCTGATGACACTCAACTCTACATGCCCCTAAAGCTGACCAACACGCCGGATTGTAGTCAGCTGGAGGCGTGTCTTAATGAAATTAAACAATGGATGTTCGCTAACTTTTTGCAACTCAACGCTAAGAAAACGGAAATGCTGATTATCGGTCCTGCTCAACACCGACATCTATTTAAAAATACCACCTTAATATTTGACAACCAAACAATTAAACAAGGTGACTCTGTAAAGAATCTGGGTATTATCTTCGACCCAACTCTCTCGTTTGAGTCGCACATTAAAAGTGTTACTAAAACGGCCTTCTTTCATCTCCGTAATATCGCTAAAATTCGTCCCATTTTGTCCACAAGCGATGCTGAGATCATTATCCATGCGTTCGTTACATCTCGTCTCGATTACTGTAACGTTTTATTTTCGGGCCTCCCTATGTCTAGCATTAAAAGATTACAGACGGTACAAAATGCGGCTGCTAGACTTTTGACAAAAACAAGAAAGTTTGATCATATTACGCCTATACTGGCTCACCTGCACTGGCTTCCTGTGCACCTAAGATGCGACTTTAAGGTTTTACTACTTACGTATAAAATACTACACGGTCAAGCTCCTGCCTATCTTGCCGATTGTATTGTACCATATGTCCCGGCAAGAAATCTGCGTTCAAAGAACTCCGGCTTATTAGTGATTCCCAGAGCCCAAAAAAAGTCTGCGGGCTATAGAGCGTTTTGTATTCGGGCTCCAATACTATGGAATGCCCTCCCGGTAAAAGTTAGAGATGCTACCTCAGTAGAAGCATTTAAGTCTCATCTTAAAACTCATTTGTATACTCTAGCCTTTAAATAGACTCCCTGTTTAGACCAGTTGATCTGCCGTTTCTTTTCTTTTCTTTTCTACTCTGCTCCAAACCCGGGGTGGACCGCTAGCCTGTTCATCAGATGGGGACATCTCTACGCTGCTGACCCGTCTCCACTCGGGATGGTTCCTGCTTGCCCCACTATGGACTGGACTCTCGCTGATGTGTTAGACTTTCACAATATTATGTCAGACCCACTCGACATCCATTGCTTTCGGTCTCCCCTAGAGGGGGGGGTTACCCACATATGCGGTCCTCTCCAAGGTTTCTCATAGTCATTCACATTGACGTCCCACTGGGGTGAGTTTTCCTTGCCCGTATGTGGGCTCTGTACCGAGGATGTCGTTGTGGCTTGTACAGCCCTTTGAGACACTTGTGATTTAGGGCTATATAAATAAACATTGATTGATTGATTGATAAAATCAATTAATTTGAAGAATATTAATCATTATTACTGAAATCCATCCATCCATTTCTACCGCTAGTAATCAATATTATTAATTAATATTTATTGAATGATAACATTCATTATTATTAAATATTTGCTGTGTTATCATTAATCAAGATACTGTTTGATTTGGCAAAAACATCTCTCAATTTAATAGAAAACTGGCCCAATTTAGGGTTAGCTAAAAAAAATTGTTTAAATTGTTTTGTCCAAAAAAACCACAGTGTATATTAAAAAGGAAACATATTTGTAAAAGCAAAACAAACAACCAAAAAAACCTGAATACTGACATATATAACATAATTAATTATTAAATAATACTTAAATAAATATTACTTAATAGCTGTGTTGGCCCTGCGATGAGGTGGCGACTTGGCCAGGGTGTACCCGGCCTTCCGCCCGATTGTAGCTGAGATAGGCTCCAGCGCCCCCCGCGACCCCGAAGGGAATAAGCGGTAGAAATGGATGGATGGATGTTAAGGACAGTTCTTTTTTTGAATTATTGGTTTTGAATACAAAACAAGTTGTATTCCTTGTTACTGTGGGACGTTATGCCAGTGTAATAATGCTAGGTAATAATATAATCCTACAGTTACACAAACATGAATTCATGCCAGGCCTAAGATTGTACCTACAAATCCCAAAGCGAACTTGTGCATGGCACCATGTTTCGTCTAAGGAGAACAATCTTCTATATTACCCGGCTACATGGGTTCAAACACCAAAATGTCAAATCCACTTGACTTTAAAACACTCAGGGAAGGTTACAGAGAAACACCAAGAGACCGAGGCTGCTATTTAAAGCGGCTGACTCAGGTGGTTTTACCGGAGAATGTATTCAAGAGTGGAATAAAAAGAAAAGTCAACATCAGCTCAATCTTTGTCTTTGTTTTTTTTGTTTTTTTCTTTTCTTATTTTGCTTTTTGTTTTTTTTTGTTTTAATTTGTCCTGTCCAGCTTCTCAGGCAAATCATATTGTTGATGTAGATGCCCATATCGGCTGTACAAATTGACTTTACAAAAGAGAAGTATGGGATACTTCTCTTGTTGCCTTATTTGTATTTGAATTTATTTAAATGTATTTATATTATTATTTGGCGCAGCCGGGCCAGAGCAGGAGGGGATAGAAAGAGAAAAAAAAGGAAGACAGAGGGGGAAATTGTGGAGACAAGAGGGGGCTTAGACAGAGAGACAAAACCAACAACATCAAACACAACAATAACAATAACAACAACAACATCAGCAAATAGGATATGTACAAATATGATGGTAAAAGTGATAGCAGAGAAGAAGTTAGTGAAATAAATAATACTACAGAAATGACAATGAACATTATTACACTACAAATGGAGCAATACAAATACCAATAGAAATAGCACTATTGATAATGAATAATAACAATAATTACCTCTACTATCAACAATACAATTATTCAGATGCAACAATACATATATGTAATGATAACTTGAAATACAAAAGAAAGCAAATAAATGGAGGGGAAGAAAGAGAAGGCAACTATATTAACCTTGTAGATTGTTATCGTAACAATAGGTTACCCTTTGTCAGTGTGCCATGTGTTACCCATTTGTTTTTTAAACTTCTGAATGTTTTGGTTTTGTCTTTCAGGGACGTCAGTCTGTTTGGTTCATGTCATGTCGCGCATTCAAAAAGGTGCAGCCACCAGGACGCGCCCTGTCGAGGGGGTTTGGGTTGGTGTGTCGGCGACAGGTGCAATGTGGCGAGGTTCGAGTTCCCACAAAGTCGATGAAGAGCGCAAGAGAGTCGGGCTAAGTGGTTATGTAAGCTGTGATTAACATATCTGACGGCTGCATTTGGGTCAAACAGTGATGGGTAATTCAGGTCATTTCTGACAGCTGATGAAAACAGAAATCTTCACGGCGGGCGCTGGGCGTAATTATGTATTTATGAGCGCAGGAGGACCTTGGGGGTAGCGAGCAGGAGCGATGAGCACTGTAATGACAGCTTGTTTCCCCGTGTGCTTGTTTTTCTCAGCTCCACGCCAAGCTTTTGTTGGTCCCGAAAGCTTACTCTACCTGCTAGCCAAACCTTTTATGGGCATTACAGGGAGGGAGGGGTGTGGCGGGGGAGGGGGGTTGTTGCTAAGTGATGCATTATTAAGGGATAAATGCTCTGCTGAGACCATGGCCAAAGAAAAGGGAAACCATGTACAGGAGGTCTTACCTCCATGGTAGCTTGTTTGTGCTGTGAGAAACACTGTTGGGCCTTCATGCAGACTTAAAGATGCATTTGCTCTGTGTGGGGATTATGCATGTATAAATACACCTATGGAGGCTGCACTCTTCACCCGGCCATGTTGATTTACATGCTATACTCCACAGTCTTTTTATACGTCATCTGTATTTATACCGCCGTATTTTTCGCTTCCTGCACAGTGTCTTAGGCCCCGTTTACACCAGGGTAAATCACACCTAACCTTATCCGTGTCCACACACAACAATGCCACCGTTTAAGCCCTCTGCCCCCCTGCGTCCGCTGGCGCAACGCAACCTAATACGCATGCGCGGAAAATACGCATGCGTGGAAAATACGCATGCGCGGAAAATGCGCACGTCATAGTCACCCCCAGTGTAGCTTTGTGTACAAGTTCTTAAATTCAACTTAACTGAACAATATCCAGTGTTGTGGTATTTCAATTAACTGGACTCCAGTGTGCTGTGAAGTGAATCACACCTGAACCATCATAAATTCATCAAATCTTTATTAAACACGTAAATAATGTGATAAGAACATTTTACATCAATCAATCTAGGGATCTGGTCAGGACACTCCTCACTCTTTTGCTTTCACCTCCATTGTCCATTCGTTTTTGTTGACTTTATATAATCTGGATCTAGACCAGTGGTTCTTAACCTGGGTTCGATCGAACCCTAGGGGTTCGGTGAGTTGGCTTCAGGGGTTCGGCGCAGCCTCCGCCACGGAGGTAAAGACACATCCGACTTATCGTGTAAATAAAAACTTCTCCCTATTGGCGTATTATGGATACCCCCAAACAATGTTCCCTCTAATTTTCCATCTGATTTGCAGGTTGTTTGATTGATCGATTGAATATTTTACTAGCAGATTGCAAAGGAAGAGAATACATTATATGAAACAGTACAGTTTACACAGTATAGTACATATTCCGTACAATTGACCACTAAATGGTAACACCCGAATACGTTTTTCAACTTGTTCAAGTGGGGGTCCACGTTAATCAATTCATGGTAATGTGTGTAAGGTGTGTAATTTGTTGTGAGTTCATGCACTGTGTTGGTTTTGTTCGTTGAACAAGGTGATGTTCATGCACGGTTCATTTTGTGCACCAGTAAAAAAAACATAACTTTTTCTTGAATTTGAAAAAAAACAACATTTTACTTTTCACTAAAGAAGGATTCGGTGAATGCGCATATGAAACTGGTGGGGTTTGGTACCTCCAACAAGGTTAAGAACCACTGATCTAGACGTTGAGTCTGCGACATACATGGCGGACAATAACTGATACAGTCTGCTTTGCCAGTCCAAAAGCATTTCCGTAGTTAGTCTTTCGTCGACGGCCAGGTAATACAAAGCACACGCTAACTTTTTTTTATCACATCCACGAAGCTCGCATTCTCGTTGTCTCTCCTTCGACAAATGGACAAAGTTTTTCACTAAGTGGAATCACAGCTGACCCGGACATTGGAAAGTTCTCTTGCCGTCTGAGAAGTGTTGTATCCGAAATAGCTGCAATCGCTTTCTTTTAAGGTATTCATGTGTTATTTCCACAAGCGTCTGTACATGTAGAAGAAGGAGAAACACGGGCATGTCTGGATGACTCGCCTTCATATTTCCAGTGGTTAGCTCCGAGTTACGAAACCGCTTTATTAGGAAGCTGGCTGTAGTGCGTTCTTTCTGACGTCACTTCCTGTGTGGGCATGGTCTTTCAGGCGTCACTTCCTCTCTGAACTCAGTTTGTAAACGATCAATGAGTTCATACAAAGCTAAGTGCCATAGATTCAAGAAATACACAGCGCACTTACCCGTGTAAAATTTTGTCCGAGGAGGGGGACCTTAAACGATGATTTAGTGTGGCTGAAACGGGGCTTAGGCTAAATAATTATTCGTTTAAGGGGTTAAACGACTTAGTGTAGACATGGCCATAGTCCAAATCAAGATTCCATTCTCTGGACACAATAGGGCTAGAAAGGGCATGCATGTGATTTTACAATGCATTGTGGGTGGCCAGCAGCCATTTTTGATGGACGTAGGATTTGTTTACATGGCTGTACTGTACCCGCAATATAGTGAGAGAGAGAGCGACAAACTGGAATTAAAATGGATCGTACAGGATAAGACAGATCAAGGGGCCACACCGAGACAAACCAGACCATATTCCGCTGGCTTGCTACCTCGAAAAAATAAATGGTGGAATCGATCCATATGGTCACGTCCAATGGACAAGAGAATTGAGTAAGCTGCCGCCATTGTCGAAAGCCAAATGTGTATGTATTTCATCAACAGAGTCAGTTTTTACATTGGGGAAGAATTTCAGAATGCAAAGTCTGTTAAGGCAGGGTTTTTCAACCTTTTTTGAACCAAGGCACATTTTTTTCATAACGCCACCAGCAGAAAAGGTTAAAAAATTAAACTCCACCAGGTTGTCGTGCCTTATTCTGAGTTTGGTGTTGTTTTCCTTGAGTTTAGTGCTTTAGTTCATGTCTTGCGCTGTTATTTTGGTGGATCTTCCTGTTTTGTTGGTGTTTTCCTGTAGAAGCTTTACGCCTTCCTTTGACTGCTATTACCTGACCTGGCAAACAAGACTATTTTAGTTGTGCAGATGGAATCCTTCTTTGTGGGGACACTGTTGATTGTCATGTCATGTACGGACACACGCTGTAAGTCTTTGCTGTCGTCCAGAATTTTGTTTTTGTTTACTTTGTAGACAGTTCCGTTTTACTTTCGTTTTGCATAGCCATCCCTATGCATCAGTGCTTTTGCCTTTCCTTTTTGTTAATTTTTGGTTGAAGCATTATATACCTTTTTACCTGCACGCCGTCTCCCCCTGTGCTCTGCATATTGGGATCACAACAAACCATCGCACGTTCCGACTTCAACAAAGCAACGAACTACCTGCTGCCAACTACTGATATGGAATACTACATGGTTACCCTGTCAAGCTCTATACGGCACAATATTTGCAGGTTACAATTACTAATTTGCAAAAAATATTTTTTGGACCAATTAGGTGAAGTTGCATAATTTCTCACAGCACACCAGACAATATCTCACAGTGGTTGAAAAACACTGTGTTAAGGCACATTGTCCTCTGTTCTCATTGTGTGTAATCTATGGCTTTCATCACTAATGTGTTCAATATGAAGTGAGGGTGCCCAGCCTCATTTCATAAGCAGGTTTCCTCGAAAATAACAAGCTTATTTGTTACGGTCCCGTGGCATGTTGATGCCGGGGTTCGTCTTTCTAAAATGCGGAGGAACGTAAGGAAGCAGCCTGCAGGTAAGAAGAATGATTTATTCTTCATAAACGTGCAAAATGCAAAATAAACAAAACAAGCGTGCCTGCAGCACGGGAAAGCTAACGGAGTAGCTAGCAAGAAAAGGTAAGCACATGAACCGGGCAAAGCTTAGCTGAGGAATAGAAAATAGAAAAGGTCGTTGTAACTTGTCGCATAGTAGCAAGCAAAAACACCAGGCTGAGTGAGGCCAGAGGATGGACTAAATAGCTCTCTGATTAGTGCTTGGGAACAGGTGAGCGTCCCGAACACTAATCAGAGGCAGGTGAAAATAATCAGCACCCATGACAACCAAGAAACACAGAACAGGTGTGCTGAAGCCGAACTTAAACAACAAGTGAATCAAGAACGTAAATAAACTATGATCCGGGCAACGAATCATCACATTATTAGTACTGTTAAATACTTTGATCACTGTGCTACTGCTCTGAAAATAATACTCATTTATTGTCGTGCTTACCCAAGACTTAAGGTAAAGAGACGACATGCTTTTCTTCAAAATACTGTGTGTTGTTTGTCGCCTGCAGCTAGCTTGGCTAACGCTAACATCCTGATGCTACGTGTGTAACAGGAAAAAAAAAATGCTTTGATTTAAACTTACCAGTCTGAAAATGCCATGAAAACACCAACATGTACCAGGTGATGGCGTTAAGAGCTATTTGCCGTCTCTTTAGAGCAGGGGTGTCAAACATACAGCCCAGGTTTTATCCGGGCCGCGGGATGAGTTTCCTAAGTATAAAAATGAGCCAACATTTTTGAATGAAAGAAACTGCTGTTCTTAATGTGTCCACTAGATGTCGCAATAGCAATTATTTGTATCGTTGTAGATGATGCTATATATGTAAAAAAAAATAATAACCACATGATGTAACTGCACCAGTCAAGGAAAATAAGCAAACTACATAAATAACATCCTGTAATTTTATTTTGATATATATTTTTTTTATCTTGATAGATTGAAAATTAACACTAATAAGTTGACTGATGAACATTAGGACATCATTTATTCAGAAAGTATAAATAACGACAAATAAAGATAAAATACTATCAATCGCAACAACAACAAAAATCAACAACGTTATGATTTGTACAATTTCAGAATGTGCTTGTTCTATTTTTAAACAAAGAAAATAATCTTAAGTTGACTTTATTTTTAAGTTATCGTGCCGTGATTTCACCAGTCCAGCCCACTTGGGAGTAGATTTTTCTGCATGTGGCCCCCGATCTAAAATGAGTTTGACACCCCTGCTTTAGAGCCTCATAACACGACTTCCTTTGGCTTTGTTTTCACGCAGGAAATGAGAAAAATCTCACCTAATCCTTTTTTTTTTTTTTTTTTCCTAAAGCGATCATGACCGCGAATGTGGCGGTTAATAATGCGCCATGTTTTGAACTTGTTAAAGAAAAAGAACAAAACTCAAGCACAGAGTTTTGCATTCAGCCATGTAAATAAGCGATTTAAATGGCAAGACCCACAATGCAATGCGTTTCCACCTCACACTTTCAAGCCCTATAGGCACATAAGTGTGTTGGGGGGCTGAATGAAGTCAAATGCAAATAAGCCTGCAGTTAAATCAAAGCTATCTCAACGCTCTCCTTTCTCTGTCAGTCCACAGTGACATTTGTGATACGGGCGCCACTCTCAATCTACGCCTGCCTACGTAAAGTTTAATGAGCACCTTTTGTGGAGTGATATGAATAATGTATACATTACGGAGCTTTAAAGCGCCTATGGCACATCTGTCTGCGCGATGGACGGAAGCCACAGGAAGGACCAGTGGAAATTAAAAGGCCTGAGGGGAAAAGAGGAGGAGATGGAGCGCAAAAAAAAGTTGAAGTCACATTCATTTGAATACGAACATGCACCAATTTTACTGATGTATTGAAGTCTTAAAGCGCACACACATTTGTACACACACGTACACCCACACACACTCAAACACACAGACTAATCTGTGTCAAGCAGCTCCTCACATCAGGATACAGAACATGCACAACATGAAGGAGAAGGTGAACGTCTCCTTGGAAACTTTGTGGTGTGCAGAAAGTGATGGGGTGAAAACACAAACCACTAATAAGTACACAGTAGATTATTCCTACAATTATTGATCTCTACTGCAAAAGGAATAAACAAAGAATGGGGTATTAAAAACTACTTTCACCCAAATGATCTGTTCCAGAAACCTTAGATCAGTGGTTCTTAACCTTGTTGGAAGTCCCGAACCCCACCAGTTTCACACGTGCATTCACCGAACCCTTCTTTTGTGAAAAATAAAATATTTTTTTTCAAATTCAAGACAAAGTTCTATGTTTTTTCCTGGTGCACAAAATGAACCGTGCATGAACGTCACCTTGTTCTAAGAACAAAACCAACAGTGCATGAACTCACAACAAATGACACTCCTGCAAATCAGTGTGACTTCTGCTGTTGCCGTATCCATGATACGCCGATATGGAATTTTTATTTACACAAGAGTCGGGTGTGTCCGACTCACCGAACCCTTAGGGTTCAATCGAACCCAGGTTAAGAACCACTGCCTTAGATATTGGAAATATTATCATCAGTCACAACTTGTTTATGGCTCCAGTATCAGGCAAAATTGAGGACACCCCTCACATTTTAGTAACCTTTAATATTACATTGCATCTTCTCTACTTGAGAAATTACATGTGGATGGGGCTGCATGAGTGCTGCTGGCGCAGAAATTCATTGGGACCCACTACTGTGGGATGACCCATCACCTACAATATTCCCAGCAGTCTTAAATGCAATATACAGCAGCTGATTGGACAATATGACTAAATATAGTCATTATATGTCAAACTACATTGACTCCGAAGGCTGAACAATGGTCATTTAAATCAATGCTTTGCCTCCCATTTCAGCAGGCTTCTGCAGTTCATGCTCTCAGACTACATGGCATAGCAGACTTCATCAGTTCAAGGATTCAAGAGGCTCTCAAACTAGGAAGAAACTGAGCAGGCGTCTTCAGCTCATGCTCTAAGGCTTGGTAGGAACCGAGCAGGCTTCATCAATTCTAGGATTCAAGATGCTCTCAGGCTAGGTAGGAATTGAGCAGGGTTCATCAGTTTATGCTCTCAGACTAGGTACAAACCGAGCAGGCTTCATCGGTTAAAAGATTCAAGATGCTCTCAGACTAGGTGTGAACCGAGCAGTCTTCAACAGTTTACGCACTCAGACTAGGTGGAAACTGAACAGGCGTCATCAGTTCAAGGATTCACAATGCCCTTAAACTTGGATGGGACCGACCAGGGTTCATCAATTATATGCTATCAGACTTGGTGGGAACCGAGTAGGCATACTCAATTCAAAGATTCAAGATGCTCTCAGACGCGGTGGAAACCCAGTAGCTGTAAACATGTACTGATAACGGCTGCTCAAGAGCATGAAGTAATGAAGCCTGCTTAGTTGGTAGGCAAAACGTCTTCAAAGACAATAAAAAACAAACAATTGCAGAGAAACTAGCACACCGAGTCCCTGGAACCAGTCTTTTAAAAGTTTAAACATGGGCTCTAGCCTGTGTGTAACCTGTATGTTACTTTAATAAAGCACTGTACACGTACTAAATAAAACAGTTAATGAGATGTCTGGGCTAGATCAGAAGAAACTAAATTCAGCTCTAGGAATTGAGAGTAATAAAGACTGAACACAGGTTTCAAGTTTAAATGGTACCAAATTATATTAAAGAATAATAGGAAAAATAACAAACAAACATTAACATGTAAATTCAAATAGACATTCACATATTCCACAAGTTGACAGAAACATTCAATATTTACAACAAATGATGTACTTAATTCGATCCTTATTTTTCTACCAACGATGGTATAGGCGCAACACAATTCAGAGTTCATTTAAACGGCCCCGCAAAGTCCACGTTGTGATGGCAGTGTCCAGAGGGGTTTTAGTGAAGGGGCGGGGGAAAGGTGATTGTTCAGGAGGACCGTAATGAACACGTTGTGTTTTGGTGGAAAAGAAGGAAAACAGAGGGTGGCTGCTAAGGAGCCTCCTACCCGCCCGGGGCTCGGTTGGGTGGATTCAGTTCAGTTGGTTGGTTCGGTTCCAGGCATAAAACTTCAGACTCTAGTTCGGGTTCTAAGCTCGCCATCCAACCTGGCCTGTATAAAAGGGCAGGACCAGTCAAATTTCCAGTGTGCACACAAAAGAAAATACATTAAAATACTAAATACTAAATAATACAACTGTATTCAAATAGCAAAGTATATTCCTTAATATTGTACAATAATTCATAATCCAATTAGAATAACTAATATAATAATTGTTATATCAAAATATTCATTTCTCTAATAGTATAAAAATGTAAACACTGCATCCACAAATAGAGTGCTAGCAGACACAGTGGTAAACTGGACTGCTTCATAAAGTGCCTTGGATGCATAGCACTGATAACCATCAGCAAGTAAAACAACCCAAAGACAATCAAACAATTGCTTAACAGTGATAACATTTCATTGAATGTGTTACTATATTCAGAGAAACCGGCATATAAGTAGATGCTGACAGCTCCATTCAAAACGAATGCAGCGGCTAGGCTACGTAAAGCTACACAAATGCAACTCACCAATTCCGCAGATAAATCACACTCAAACACTCCCGCGGGACGACCCACGGCTCCGGTAGTCGGCTCCTACAGTTCGACATTATTACATGTCAGTTTAGAAGGCTTAGTTAATAATTAAAGCGTAAAACCAAGTCACATACCTGTAGCAACCTCACACAGCGTGTCCCTCTCGCTCTCACCGGTAGCAGCCCACTTCCGGGTTTTATGCCATTCTGACAGCCGCGTTAGGTCACGTGACCACGTGACGTAATGACACACGCAAGGACAGTTTAGACGACGAATAAATAAACAAATAGAAAGGATATTTAATGGGGTTTTGTCACCCGTGTTACATGTGACATTGTACAAACAAATTAAAAAAGGTTTCTTCCTGAAAACTGACCTCTTTTTTCACTCTTTTGAGGGTTCTGTTTGAAGAGACACTCCCACGATCTTGTTCAGGCAGGGACTGGGTCTTGGAAAATTCTGCAAGTTTCATGTAGCCTGAGTCCATCAGTCTTTTCCTTAATCCTTAGTCCAGCGTGTTGCAGTTTATGAGGCTGTTATGGGACGGTTTTGGTGTTAGTCCTGAGAGTTCCACACCCTGTGGTGTTGTCAAAAACAGCTGCTGATCATAATCCAGCCTGCCAGCTCTTCGGAGCAAGGTCTTGGCAGCTGGAAACACAGTGGTAGAGCAGCCTCTTCACAGTATGAAGATGAAATAAGGCAATCTTTGCTTGAATGTCCACCAGCCCTTGTCTTTCCTCGTTGACCGGTAAGTGCAGGACAGCGGAGTGGATCCAATACTGTCCTGACAAAGACAAGGCTCTCTGGCTGGTCTTGACTACAGCCGCAGGTGGGGTTAGGACAGTGAGTCTTTGCCGGAGAGTCGAGGCACCCAAGTTATTGATAACCAAGACTCTACCCTTATAACACAGCTGAGGCAGCAACCATTTCCATTTAGACAATCTTGCACGCACTTTCGCCTCTACTCCATCCCAGTTGTTTTCATTAAAATAACCCTTACCCCCAAAAATGCTGCAAAATTTAAGCCCTTCCTTTTCCCATTCAAGACCCCAGGGAGAGTGGGCACAGTCTTAATCGCCCACTCGCCAATCAAAAATGCCTTGCTCATTTCCCAGTTTACTTAGGCAGATATAGACTTTTCAAATGCACTAAGAGCCTTTTGTAAGCAGCAGACATCTTGTTGTTTGCGTACTATTATGCTAATGTAATCTGTGTATGCAGTGACCTTGGGTGGCTGATGGGGATCCAGGGCTGTTCCTGGCAGGACTAGACCTGCCAGCTTTACTCTGAGTGTGTGTAAAAAAAGGTTCAATGGCCAGGCTGCATGGCTGACCAAAGATCAGACAGCCTTGTCTGATGCCACGCTGCACAGCTATTGGCCTGCTTAGTCCTTTTCCTACTTTTAACAGGCACTGTGCTCCCTTGTACAGCAAACCAACCCAACTTAAAAAGCCTTTGCCAAACCCAAATGCTCTAAGTGCAGAAAATAAATATATGTGATCTACACGGTCAAAAGCTTTTCCTTGGTTCAAAGAAGTAATGCCAACATTTAAATCAAAACATTCTGAGATGTCCATCAAGCCTCTCACAATAAAAAAAAAAAAGTCCATTATGGGCCTATCTGCAATGCAGTAGGATTGGTCATTATGTACAATAGTTCCGATTTATATTTTTAGTCTGTTGGGATAGGCTTTAGGTACCCCCACAACCCCGAGAGGGACAAGCGGTAGAAATAGATGGATGGATGGATAGATAAGGCTCTGGAAATAATGTTTTAGTCCGAACATGAACGTGTGACAGGTCTCCAGTTTTTAAGGAGTGTCAGGTCCCCTTTTTTTGGCAACAGAGCCAAGACTGTGCGCTGACATGACACAGGCAGCATTCCTCCATCCAGGCGCTCGCAAAAGATGCTGTGGAGATCTGGTCTGATGGTCTTCCACAAGTGCTTATAAAAGTCTGTGGATAGACCATCAATGCCACGTGCTTTCCAAAATGCCATTTGGCCTACGGATGTTGTTAGTTGAAGGTCAGCTCTGAGTCCAGAGACTTCCTCTCATCAGGGGACAACTGGGGGAGTCCATCAAGAAGACACACTCTGCTGTCCAGATCGCATGGCTCCAGCCCAAACAAGCGAGAGTAGTAGTCCACAGCAAGTTTACTCATCTGGTCTCAGTTAGTGATCTTGGATTGCGCTACGGACATGACGCCACTACCAAGAATGTATCAGGTCCGATGCAAAGAAAGACCGGCGGCAAATTTTCGGACGAATATCATGAAAACAATACTTTTGAATGTCTCAAGTTTCCTTCAAAAGGCTATGTCGATTGATGGAAGGAGTTTTAAACAGTTTGTGCCCCGACTGATATCCAGAGGGATGTTATTATATTGTTCTGGACTATCTTGCTCCTTGTGCGGAAAGTTAATCAGTTGGCTTGCACAAATTCAGCGTGAAAAAGTTTGTGTACACTTTATTATTTTAATTGACCTGTTTCATTATCTTTTATCTCATTTTGTTAGGGAGTCTGATTTAAGCCGGCATTTTACATATCCTTAGCTACTTTCTTAAATAAATCGTTGTTTCTTTTTATACCATTTCCACACTTCAAAATGTTATGTTCTTTTATTTTGTGAAGCAAAAAAACATTTTCCTTTTCATTAAAATTGTTGCTGTTTTTAATAAATGGTATCTACTTCTGGGTTGTATTTCGCACGTCGAGACTGGTGCATGAGCGGTACAAAGCGTCCTCTCCGGCCTCACACAACCACTCGAGAGATCTGGTTTTCAATCGCATAATCCAGGTGTGTTAGTACGACTTTTCAAAAAATCAACACGATTGGATCAAGGTGCTTTCATGGGTTGTAGGAGGATTATTTAGAGACAAACTATTTGGGATATCTGACTAATTTAGTGCATGGACACGTACTGGATGTGGTGGTGTGTAAAACATATGGGGAGTATGTTAGTGCGTTGGCGTTAAAGGAACTAGAGATGTACAACTGGTCCCACCTAGCTGCACTCACCCTGTTGTTGGTGACCTTTATCCACGTATATTGCTTGGTCTGGGGATGTTTGGTCCGCCAAGCATCCAACAGATCCAGTGTGCCTGTTAAATTAACTAATGTCTGTCCTGTCTAAAATGGGTTCTAAAGTGCAATTGAAATCCCCCTAAGGACCTTAGCTTGGGGAAATGTCATTAATTAATTTTTAACTTTGTTAAAAGTTGCAATTCTATCTTCTCCATGACAAGGAGCGTAGATGTTAGCTTATGCTAAGACATGACTGTTCATCTTTATTCTGACTATCAACGCCCGGTCATGTTCCACCTCTGTGGAGGACATCAATGTGATGTTGGCAGATTTGTTTATGTGTATCGCTGCTCCTGCGCTTGCATTTGTGCCATGGCTAAATGCACAAGTGACCCCCCACCACCAAACCCTCCGATCCGTCTCATCTGCCATTAGTGTGTGTGTCTCCTGCACAACCAAGACAAGCCAAGTGCTGCATGATCATTTAAAATGTTTGAAAGCAAGCTAACTTTTTTTCTTCTTTTTCCGAGAGCTGCCAGGTGTTTATTAAGACGGTAGTGCCTATTCTCATTAAGCATGTTCGTTCCTACCTTGCGTTTGAGGACAGTCACAGACCTCAAAATAGTCTCCCCCTTTCGTGGTCTTTCTAAAGGTGAAACTGATTTATTTCACTTAGTGAGTATAAGTCAGACTTATCACCGCACTCAGAGTCAGTATCATATTCCAATTCATCACTGGTCACTTGGCTTTGAACATCTTGAACTTCCCAAGTGAGCACATTCATTGTCGGGGCAGCTAGGCCCTCTGCAGCAGCCTGTGAAGTTCCTGCTGCTCGAGCTCACAGGAACCCTGAAGGATTCACTAGCTCAGGGGTCGGCAACCCGCGGCTCTATGCGGCTCTTTAGCGCCGCCCTAGTGGCTCTCTGGAGCTTTTTCAAAAATGCATGAAAAATGGAAAAAGATGAGGGGAAAAAATATATTTTTTGTTTTATTATGGTTTCTCTAGGACTGGGGTCGTCAACCCGCGGCTCCAGAGCCGCATGCGGCTCCTTGACCACTCTGATGCGGCTCAGCTACATACATGCCGACCCCCCGATTTTCCCAGGAGACTTATGGATCTCAGTGTCTCTCATAGATTACTCCCAGGGAAAAAATAATCCTATTTACACTCTAATTACTAAATAAAGGGTGTGCCCTAATTGCACTGCAGTAATTGCCACACTGTGAACCCACACCAAAAAAGAATGAAAAACACATTTCTGGAGAACATCCCACCGTAACACAACATAAACACAACACAACCATTACCCAGAATCCCATGCAGCCCTAACTCTTCCGGTCTACATTATACACCCCCGCTACCACCAAATCCCCCCACACATGAACCCCCCCACCCCCTCTCCGTGCGTTGGTTGAGCGGAAGAGTTAGGGCTGCATGGGATTCTGGGTATTGGTACCGTCAGTGTAAGATGTGTGGCTGCTGAGGTAGTACGCCTTGCTGTCACTTACATGAGAAAGCTGAAATTGCATTCTACGTGTGGTCGAGCAGGTACACTGTTAGGGCAGACTGTAGAGGGCGCCAAATGCAGTGTCATCACGCTCTGATATTCGGGAGTCTCCCGGGAAAATGAGAGGGTTGGCAAGTATGACGCTATCAAGCGCCATTCATTCAAAACTCGCGGGCTGCACTAACATCAAAGTTCCACATTAAAGTGCGTGCCGGTGCGTGTGTCGGAGACCCCTGGTTAACATAGCACAAAGCATTTAAGCTTTGTATGCGGTGTTTTTCATTTTAAATTTAAAATTTTTTTTTGTGGCTCCCATTACTTTCTTTAATTTGTGAAACTTGCCAAAATGGCTCTTGGAGTGGTAAAGGTTGCCGACCCCTGCTCTAGGAGGACAAACATGACGCAAACCTCCCTAATTGTTATAAAGCACACTGTTTGTATTAAACATGCTTCACTGATTCGAGTATTTGGCGAGCGCCGTTTTGTCCTACTAATTTTGGCGGTCCTTGAACCCACCGTAGTTTGTTTACATGAATAACTTTCTCCGACTTTCTAGGACGTGTTTTATGCCACTTCTTTTCATTTTGTCCACCAAACTTTTAACGATGTGCATGAATGCACAAAGGTGAGTTTTGTTGATGTTATTGACTTGTGTGGAGTGCTAATCAGACATATTTGGTCACTGCATGACTGCAAGCTAATCGATGCTAACATGCTATTTAGGCTAGCTATATGTACATATTGCATCATTATGCCTCATTTGTAGGTATATTTGAGGTAATGTGTTTATATCTCATGACACACTATCTGTATGTAATATGGATTTTAATTTTTTGCGGCTCCAGACAGATTTGTTTTTGTATTTTTGGTCCAATATGGCTCTTTCAACATTTTGGGTTGCCGACCCCTGCGTTCTTCTACGTGTTCCTGAACTTCTCCAAAGCTTTCTACACACTTCGCAGTATTACTTTTTTCTTTTACTCCTAAATAAATCCCCCGTCCGTCTAGGGGGATAAACAGTCTCCACCACCATTTTCTGCGGAAGGTGAGGTGAAGTGAATTATATTTATACAGCACTTTTCTCCAGTGACTCAAAGCGCTTTACATAGTGAACCCATAATCTAAGGCCCTGTCTACATTAAGCTGCTCCTTAAACAAATAATTATTTAGCCTGAACCCCGTATCAGCCGCACTAAACCATCGTTTAAGGTTCCCCATCTTGGATATTTTTTTACACGGATAAGTGCGCCGTGTATTTCTTGAATCTGCGGCTCTTAGCTTTGTATCGACTCATCGATCGTTTACAAACTGAGTTCGGAGAGGAAGTGACGCCACACACAGGAAGTGATGTCAGAAAGAACGCGCTACAGCCAGCTTCATAATAAAGCGGTTTCGTAACTCGGAGGTAACCACTGGAAATATGGAGGCGAGCCATCCAGACAAGCCCGTGTTTCTCCTTCCGTTTGTACAGACGCTTGTGGAAATCACACATAAATACTTTAAGAGAAAGCGATTGCAGCTAATTCGGATACAACACATCTCAGACGGCAAGAGAACTTTTGAATGTCCAGGTCAGCTGTGATTCTACTTACCGAAAAACGTTGTCCATTTGTGGAAGGAGAGACAACGAGTATGCGGACTATGATGAAAAAGGTAGCGTGTGCTTTGTATTACCTGGCCGTCGAGGGAAGACTAAGGAAAAAAGCGAATGCATTTGGACTGGCAAAGCAGACTGTATCAGTTATTGTCCGCCATGTATGTCGCGCACTCAACGTCTAGATCCAGAGTTTATAAAGTCACCAAAAACAAATGGACAATGAAGGTGAAGGCAAAAGAGTGAGGAGTGTCCTGACCAGATATGTAGATCCCTAGATTGATTGTTGTAAAATGTTCTTTATCACATTGTTTACTTTCACTTGTCCATTTAAGATTTGATGAATTTATGATGGCTCAGGTGTGATTCACTACAATAGGGCCCCACAGTACACTGGATTCCAGTTAATTGAAATACCGCAACACTGGCTATTGTTCAGATAAGTTAAATTTAAGAACTTGCACACAAAGCAACACTGGAGGTGACTATGACGTGCGCATTTTCCGCGCATGCGTACTAGGTCGCGTTGCGCCGGACGGACGGAGGGGGGAGGGGGGAGGGGGGAGGGGGTCTTAAACGACCATTGTGTGTGTGTGGACAAGGATAAGTCTAGGTGGGATTTACCCTGGATAACCTTAGCCCTTAGAAGGGGCCTGAGTTACATTTAAACCAGTGTGTGTGGCACTCGGAGCAGGTGGGTAAAGTATCTTGCCCAAGGACACAACGGCAGTGACTAGGATGGCGGAAGCCGGGATCTAACTTGCAACCCTCAACCGAGCAACGCCGTCTGATGGACTCGCCACCGAGTCATCACCCTTAGACACACGCTCACTGGCTGTCACACCATTGTGTACCTCCGCTGCAGCAACCACCACATTAAATAGGGACACGCCCAGCGCATCGTACTGTGTGGAATCAGACGGGCAATCAGTGACAAACTGCGCGTCCAAACTAGCAACTTCTTGTTGTTGCCTATGAGGGCACTCTAGCTTCTAATGACCCACGTCCCACCTGAGCTCCCATTCACCGAATAATAACTTTATCCATGTTTCACTTCAAAGGATATATCAAGCGTTTGATCGCGTGATCAAAAAAACAGGAAAACTTGTCGTCTAAGACTTTGCACATGCTTCAGTTTGTAGCTCATACAATAAATAAAAAGACATAAACATTACACATTAAAAGAGTGAGAATACAAGCGATAAAAACAAACCAAGCTAAAATAAAGATAAAAGAACAAGATAAAAAGACACTGGATACATTAAAAAATATATGTGTTGAGACTAAAGAGTTTCAATGATGATCAGGAGCCTTTCAAAATTCTATTATACATGTGTTCAGCACGGTGGAACAGGGGTTAGTGCATGTGCCTCACAATACGAAGGTCCTTAGCAGTCCTGTGTTGAATCCCATGCTCGGGATCTTTCTGTGTGGAGTTTGCATGTTCTCCCCATGAATGCGTGGGTTCTCTCCGGGTACTCCGGCTTCCTCCCCCCGCCAAAAACATGCACTTGGGGATAGGTTGATTGGCAACACTAAATTGGCCTTAGTGTGTGAATGTGAGTGTGAATGTTGTCTGTCTATCTGTGTTGGCCCTGTGATGAGGTGGCAACTTGTCCAGGGTGTAAACCGCCTTCCGCCCAAATGCAGCTGAGATAGGCTCCAGCACCCCCCGCGCCCCCCCCCCCAAAAAAAGGGACAATCGATAGAAAATGGATGGAGATTATATATTATATTCACAACCAATCATTATTACCGAATAAGCCAGTGCATCTACAAACTCTATTATCTTTAATAGAGGCTTTGCGGCTGACGTCATCAGCCACGTGACATTAGCTTGGCGGCCACCAGTTCACTGCCGGTCAACGACTCACACACGCTTTCTTGTTTGATCTGCTGCTATTTGAGCTTGGAAATGCAGGTAACCTGCTGTGCTGTTGGATGTAGCAATAGACGAGGCGATAAACCAAATCTTAGCTTCGGATCGCGGCGATTTGTCGTGAACGATGGAAACCTACGATGTTCACAAGGATATGCAATGAACACTTCATATCAGGTATGTAAACAAACTATTCACCCCTGATTTGTTTCACAAAATGTGAAATAATACAATATGGGATGATACAAATATGATTGTTGAAAATGCTGGGTGCATTTTTAGAAAGGCAGCAAGAGCAGCAAGGCAGGGAATGGGATGATTTCTTCAGTTCACGCCCCCGCCTCTGTCTGTGTGATGCTAGGTACCGTTTTTATTTTTTCATGATGCCTCATCTGATTGGCTTGAAAACTTTATCAATGTAAATGTTGAGCTTCATATTGGAATTGAACAATTAATTATCATGAGTGAATGCATTAGGAAATTTCAAAAATAATTATGATGGACCTTGTCAAACTATTTTTTTCTAATGAAGCATTTTTGAACAAGAGGCTTTTTGTTACTTCATTTGGCACAAGGTAAAATCTACATTGGTAAAGTTTTCAAGCCATTGGCACAAGGTTAAAATTTTTATTGGTAAAGTATTCAAGCCAATCAGATGAGGCATCATGAAAAAATAAGAAAAAAATAAAAACGGTAGCAACTTAAACAGACAGGTATCTGAATGATTTCACTCTATTCAGTTTTTTAATATGTCAAGTTGTGAAATGCCATTACAAAACAAATTGAACTGGGTATATCCCCATCAACAACGTGCTTAATTATTTATGGCAGTCATTATGAATAATGTGATTGTTTAATTGTTTCAGGTGCAAAAAGCGAAGATCCACTATCCCCAGACTATGTGCCAAGTATATTTGAGCATACCCAGTCACCTCACAAACGAAAACTCAAATGTTCAATGAAGATCTTTGAGAGAAGACAACATCTCAAGCAGCGTAAGAGAGACCGCGAGAGGGCATTGGCAGCAGCAGCAGCACTTGTCAATATTTCCCAGTCTGTCCCTTGTGAAAATGATCAACTACCCGCTGGTGAAGATGTGGTCTTCAGTTGGTGGAGGAACATTCAGCAGTTTTCTCGCAGCACTTTCCTCAGGAGTTGAAACTTCTGACTTTCGTTTCTGGGCTGGACGGGCAAAATCGATTTTGCATCCTTCAGCATATTCTATGTGCGATGCTGATGGTTTCAGCCACTGACAAGGTAGTGATGTGCATGGAGTGGCTGTCTTCATACGTATTAATGTCTCCAGGGCGAACAGGGATGCTGCTGAATGTGAACATGTTTCACCCAATCCAGCCATTCAGGTACAGTGGCAGCACAGGATCTGACCATCTTTCACTATTGCTACCCAAGGTCTGAGGGGAGGATCATTCATCCGTTGAGAGTGTTTTACCTGAAACAGATAATATGACATACCTTATATCAGTGGTCCCCAACCACCGACAAATTTTCAAGCGTTGACCGGTCCGCAGCTACAAAAAGGTTGGGGACCACTGCCTTCTAGTGGTTAGAGTGTCCGCCCTGAGATCGGTAGGTTGGAGTTCAAATCCCAGCCGAGTCATACCAAAGACTATAAAAATGGGACCCGTTACCTCCCTGCTTGGCACTCAGCATCAAGGGTTGGACTTGGGGGTTAAATCACCAAAATGATTCCCGGGCGCGGCGCCGCTGCTGCCCACTGCTCCCCATGGGGATGGGTCAAATGCAGAGGACACATTTCACCACATCTAGTGTGTGTGTGACAATCATTGGTACTTTAATTTTAATTAATTAATTATATTATTATCAGTCCCTAATTTGGATATAATATACCAGGCTAGACCTCTTACTGTCCATTTATGCATATTTTACCTGGCATTTGGTAAATTTTCTCATGAATCATACATTAAATTAGCCTGAAAATTTAAACCTGGTTAATTTTGAGCAAGAAACCAAAATGAATTATCAAGCATGAATTCTAAAAATTATTTTTGTAGAAACTGTTTCATAAGCTCTATACTGAATAGTTGGAAATTATGTAATGTTGTTTTATTGTAGGAATTAATTTCTCAGATTTCAATATGAAGCTCCTGGAAACAGTTTTTTACAAAGCAATTTTTGATAGAATTTTTTATAATATTGTTTGGTCACATCCTTAAACTGAATACGATACATTTTCAGGCTAATCTTTTATTACAAAAAGCCTCCTGTTCAAAAATGCTTAATTAAAAAACTGTTTCACAAAGTCTATAGTAGTTTTTTGAAATTATGTAATGCATAGAGAAAAATTAGAAAATTTCAATATGAAGTTTGTGAAACAGTTTTTTAATTAAAAGCATTTTTGAACAGGACGCCTTTTGTAATAATAAAAAAAAAAGCTTAACAATGTGAGTTTTCATTAGAATCACTTCAGTAGTTTTTTCACAATCACACTGTTACTGCCACGCGGATTTGTAAACAGACAGTAGGCTCTTCTGTGTGTGCTTTTTCCTTACCTTGGTCATGAGAAGAAATCGATTCTTGTTTGGAATCTGCCATATCAGCCCATCATGCACAAAACCTGCTGTAAAATACGTGTAGGCATCCAGACTCTTGTATGCCTTAAGGTCCTTTCCAGTGTACGGAGATGGTGAATCGACGAGGTAATTATAAATGTCTGGATATGAGAGATCAGGCAGGTCGGCTGTTGCAAAACGCTCAGGTGATTTTAGCATGCTTCTCGGTAAAAGGTACGGATCCTTTGTGCCAACAAGGTTCAACTTCTCTCGGTAACGTTTCTTGGACTCTTCATCCAAATGCACAACTTCATTGGATAGCAAATCAGCCATAATTCGGATGAAATCGGTGAAAATGTAGCGCAGAAATCAAACTGAATCCGTACGAACACGAAGGAACGAGCTGACCGGTTGACCGGCAAGATGGCGGCGTAACACAAAGTCACGTGATAAAACCACGTGACTGCAAAGCCTCTATACATGTGTATGCTTTCTTATTGGATAAAGTTAAAGTTAAAGTACCAATGATAGTCACACACACACTAGATGTGGTGAAATTACTCTTTGCGTTTGACCCACCCCCTTGTTCCAACCCCTGGGAGGTGAAAGGAGCAGTGAGCAGCAGTGGTGGCCACGCTCAGGAATAATTTAGGTGATTTATCCCCCAATTCCAACCCTTGATGCTGAGTGCCAAGCAGGGAGGTAATGGGACCCATTTGTATAGCAGTGACGTGCGGTGAGGTTCATGACTGGTGAGGCACTGACTTCATCACAGTCAGATTTACAAACATATGAACCCTAAAGAGTATCTTATTCACCATTTGATTGGCAGCAGTTAACGGGTTATGTTTAAAAGCTCATACCAGCATTCTTCCCTGTTTGGCACTCAGCATCAAGGGTTGGAATTGGGGGTTAAATCACCAAAGATTATTCTCGGGCGCAGCGCCGCTGCTGCCCACTGCTCCTCTCACCTCCCAGGGGGTGATCAAGGGGATGGGTCAAATGCAGAGGACACATTTCATTACACCTAGTGTGTGTGTGACAATCATTGGTACTTTAACTTAACTTTAACTTTACACATACCAACTGTAGCACACAAAAAATCAATCAAACAATCAATCAATGTTTATTTATATAGCCCTAAATCACAAGTGTCTCAAAGGGCTGTACAAGCCACAACGACATCCTCGGTACAGAGCCCACAAAAAAGCACATTTAATAAAAAAAATGTTATAATGGTTTTACCTTTACTTATAAATGAAGTCCATGCGCCGCTGTTGTGCTGGATTAATGCACCCCCGCCGTAGAATGCACCCCCTGACGGGAGTGTTATATCAACTAAAGCCCACACTTAAACTTTCCATGTGCAAGATTGAATCTATTTAAAAAAGTTATTTCATAAGAAGCCAAAAAGTGCAAAAACAATAATGTTCGTGTTGGAGAAGTTGTGAATGAATGAAATATTAAATCCGTATTTCAGTCTGCAGGTGTACCTAATGTTGTGGCCCTGCAGTCATTCACAACTCCTCCAAAACAGTATAATCACTGGATACATATAACAATTTAGTTTGTTTTTTTTCTTTTTAAATTGTTTTTCTTTCCATGATGGCACGTGAGACCCCGCCTCGCCTGCCTCCACTGACTGTACGTCACTGTTGTATAGTCTTTGGTATGACTCTGCCGGGGTTTGAACTCACGACCTACCGATCTCAGGGCGGACACTCTAACCACAAGGCCACTGATAATGTGTTGTCCTAAAGTCAATTGTTAGTATTCTTTACATAATTACTTGATAATATTTTAGTATTATTGACTGCAAGGCTTTAATTTGGAGCTAAAGTTGTTTATATTTATTGTATATGCTTTAATCGGTAAACAGCAGTTAGATGATGTCACTTCCGCTTAACTACTTCCGGTTGGTTGACTTCCGGTATTCGTTCAAAAGCAAGTCATACATGTTGCGGTCTTCTGTAGTAATTTCTGTAGCCATCCTACACAAAGCGGCGAAGAAGCAATGCCGTTAGTTGTCTCTAATAAGTTAACAACATGTCAGACACGTTAAAAAGTGTAATAGTGCCGATATGTTAAATATTATTGTCGAACTAGATACAATGTGTTCAAGTCATTCAGACAGACGGGAGTCTCCCTCTGCTGGACATTTTGGGACATTACCGTTACATTTTCATATGTCATTGTTGACAAATATGTATAGAGACAATAAGTGTGTTTGTGTTAATTGTTCTTTTTAGTTTTTCACCATCTTGTCTATGAAGAATTGTCAAAAGTAAATGGTCAAGTTTATAACGACGTTCTCTTCATTGACTCCGGTTTGGCTTGGTGTTGAGTGGCGTTTCTACACGTCTCACGAGAACACTAAAGTGAAAAAGGCACGTTCCAGCTGCCCTACGGTATCAACATGGCGACAAGTCACAGTGGAAGCAGCAAAACGTCAGTATCCACAGCAAGCGCAGCTCTTGTTAGAGCTAAAGCAGAAGCCGACAAAGTGCGAGCGTCGTACGCAAGCCGAGAAGCTAAGCTAAAAATGGAAAAGGCTTCCAGAGACGCTCATAATCATTTAGAAACAACGAGAATAAGCACAGAATTAGAAGTGCTTACACTACAACGAGAAGCAGATGCAGCTGAGGCGGAAGCTCAAGTATGGGAGGAGGCTACGGCAGCACAATCCACAGGCGATGACAGGAAAACTGAATCTGAAAAGGCAAAAATTGAACGCTCCAGTGAATACGTTCAATCACAGATCGACCTTCAACAGCAGTTGGCATCTCCAGCTGCCTTGTGTCCAGCAATAAATAAGCAACCGTGTCCGTTAACACAATCTACCATCAACACCTGGCATCTGGATGAAAATACTCCACATATGCAACCCAGTCCTAATAAAACAAACTTTAAGAGCGATAAAGAATCCCACTTATCCACACCAAACTTAAATAAGCCAGTTAAAGCTACAACAAACTTTGAAGAAAAAAGACAACCTGGCTCAAACATACATGCTCCGCCCTATGTTCCCCGACAGGTTCCACAAGCCAGCATGTCGTCTTCAGTTGAACCGTTGGCCCACTATTTGGCAACACGAGATCTCATCACCTCAGGACTGTACTACTTCGCCGATAAACCAGAAGATTATCGCGCGTGGGAGTCGTCATTCACTACAGCGGTCAGCGGTGCTCACCTCACAACAACCCAAGAACTAGACCTCATGACAAAGTGGCTTTGTAAGGAGTCTGGAGAACATGTGAGACGCATCCGCTCAATGTATGTAAACCATCCAGAACTGGCTCTACACAAAGCATGGGAGAGACTGCGTGACTGTTATGCTGCTCCTGAAATCATTGAAAAATCACTATTTGATCGGCTGGACAATTTCCCCAAAATTTCTAATAAAGACAACGCTAAGCTACGTGAACTGGGAGATTTTCTCATGGAAATTCAAGGTTTCAAGGAGGACGGCTATGTCACCGGCTTGTCCTATCTGGATACGTCACGAGGAATTAGGCCGATTGTGGACAAGCTTCCTTATAGCCTTCAGGAAAAATGGACGTCTTCTGGGTTTTTGTACAAAGAACATAATAACGGTTGCTTCCCTCCCTTCCACTACTTCTGTGTTTTTGTGTGCTCCGAGGCAAAGAAACGAAACGACCCCAGTTTCACCCACCAATACAATACAACTGCTAACCCTGACAAACACATTGCAAAAGGTTTTAACCCCAACAGACCCATATCAGTGCACAAAACAGACATTTTAACAACCAATAGTGACCCCAATGAATGTTGTCCTCTACACAACAAACCACACCCCCTTAAGAGATGCAGAACATTCCGAAACAAATCCCTGGATGATAGAAAGGCCTTTTTGAAGGAAAAAGGGATATGTTTTAAATGTTGTTCCTCAGTTTCACATCTCGCCAAACACAGCCAGTCTTCTGTGAGGTGTTATGAATGTGGAAGCACTCATCACGAGGCAGCAATGCATCCTGGTCCATCTCCTCAAATGGCCAAGGCTCCTCCACCTCTTAAAGAGAATGGCGGGGAGGGAGAAGAACAGTATGACATGCCTGATGTTAGCACAAGCTGTACAGATGTTTGCGGTTGAGGTCAGTGGGGGCACTCATGCTCAAAAATATGCCTTACTAAAATGTACCATAAAGACTTCAAGGACAAGGCCATCAAAGCCTACGTAATTCTGGATGACCAAAGTTATCGATCATTGGCAAGACCAGAATTGTTTAAAATGTTCAATATGGACAAAAAACCAATCCCCTATCATCTCAGAACTTGTTCTGGCCTTGTAGAGGCACACGGACGGGAGGCTGAGGGTTTCCAGATTGAGTCCCTAGATGGTAAAGTTCTCATCTCACTTCCACCACTCCTCGAGTGTCAAGAGATTCTAAATAATCGGAATGAGATCCCAACACCAACTGCAGTTTTGCATCAACCGCATCTCCATCACATTGCCAAACACATCACTGAATTGGACCCAGATGCCCAAATAATCCTGCTCCTTGGAAGAGATGTAATCAGGGCACACAAGGTCAGACAGCAAGTAAATGGACCACACAACGCTTCTTTTGCACAACGTCTGGATTTAGGCTGGGTGGTGATGGGAGAAATGTGTTTAGGCAATACACACAAACCCACAATTAATTCAATGAAAACAAACGTATGGGAAAATGGACATCATTCCATCTCTCAACCCTGCACCAGCGTCATGTGTGTTAAGAAGCAACAAACCTTCAACCAGTCCTGCAAATCACAAGAAAGGATGCTCGGATCGACAGTTTTCAACCAAACTGAACATGACAACAAACCCGCTCCATCAATGGATGACCTCCTCTTTCTAAAGATCATGGACATTCACACCTACAGAGATGGATCCAACAATTGGGTCGCTCCACCTCCTCCAACTTTGGCTCAGAGGATGGGCTTGGTGGCCCCGCCTGCGGGCAAGCCGAGTGAGGACCAGTGGACGCGGGTGAAGACCAGGTCACTCCAGCAGCGGGAGTCCGAGCAGCCTTGTTCAATATGCAGAGAGACTTTCTGCCTTCAGCCTCAGGTGCTGCTGTCCTGCTCCCACGTCTTCCACAAAGCATGTCTGCAGGCCTTCGAGAGGTTCTCTGGGAGGAAGTGCTGCCCGATGTGCAGGAGGGAGCAGTACGAAACGCGTGTGATCCACGATGCTGCGCGCCTCTTTCGCAACCAGTGTGCCACCAGAATCCAGGCTTTCTGGCGAGGCTACATTGCACGGAAGTGGTACAGGAATATTCGGAGAAACGTCTGCCCAAAAGACAAGCGCCTGCGCCGTAAATTCTATGAAGCAAAGGATTGTAAAGTAAGCAGCAAGTTGGTGATCACTTCAGTGGCCCTTCAGGATCACATCAGAAGGAACCTTCTAGAGCCTGAGTTCTTGCTTTCCGACCCCCTGCTGAAGTACAGAAGCAAAACACCTTTAAGGCAGAGAGGGAAGCAAAAGGATGTGCAGAGACCAGAACTTCCAGAGGAGCGAGAATATGTACTTGGTCCTCCTCCACCTCCACCTGGAGAATTCACAGAGAAGGACCTTTACACCAAACAATGGAAGCAAGTGCAAGCAATTGCAAACCAGTTTTGGAGCCGATGGAGTAGGGAGTATCTTCCTTCTTTGCAACAGAGACAGAAATGGAATATGTCACGGCGGAATCTTCAAGAAGGAGATCTAGTTCTCCTCAAGGACAAGCAAGCTGCTCGTAACTATGGCCATGGTCACCGCCTCGTTCCCCGGGATCGACAATTTGGTCAGGAAGGTCGAAGTGAAGACTACAGACCAAGGAACCTCAAAAACATTTCTGAGACCAGTAACAGAAGTTGTTTTACTCCTGCCCAAAGATTAGAGTTGTTTGGTGATCTTAGTGGCCTCACATAGGCCAGGCGGGGAGTGTGTTGTCCTAAAGTCAATTGTTAGTATTCTTTACATAATTACTTGATAATATTTTAGTATTATTGACTGCAAGGCTTTAATTTGGAGCTAAAGTTGTTAGATAGTGATAGTGATAGATAGATAGATAGATAGATAGATAGATAGATAGATAGATAGATAGATAGATAGATAGATAGATAGATAGATAGATAGATAGATAGATAGATAGATAGATAGATAGATAGATAGATGGATAGTACTTTATTGATTCCTTCGGGAGAGTTCCCTCAGGAAAATTTAAATTCCAGCAGCAGTGTACAAAATTGTAAAAAGTAAATAATGGGGGTATACATGGAGACAAAATAGAAAAATATTACAATAGAATAAAAATAAAAAGCAACGATGAGAATAAAAATATAACAGTAAAATAAGAATATAACAAGAGAAACTAGGCAGTAGTGACCATGTTATGAAAAAGTATTTCACTGTTATTGTTTTGTTTTTGTTTTGCTATAATCGGTAAACAGCAGTTAGATGATGTCACTTCCGCTAAACTACTTCCGGTTGGTTGACTTCCGGTATTCGTTCAAAAGCAAGTCATGCATGTTGCGGTCTTCTGTAGTAATTTCTGTTGCCATCCTACACAAAGCGGCGAAGAAGCAATGCCGTAAGTTGTCTTTAATAAGTTAACAACATGTCAGACACGTTAAAAAGTGTAATAGTGCCGATATGTTAAATATAATTGTCGAACTAGATACAACGTGTTCAAGTCATTCAGACAGACGGGAGTCTCCCTCTGCTGGACATTTTGGGACATTACTGTTACATTTTCATATGTCATTGTTGACAAGTATGTATAGAGACAATAAGTGTGTTTGTGTCTCTTTGTTCTTTTTAGTTTTTCACCATCTTGTCTATGAAGAATTGTCAAAAGTAAATGGTCAAGCTTACAACGACGTTCTCTTCATTGACTCCGGTTTGGCTTGGTGTTGAGTGGCGTTTCTAGCGTTTCACGAGAACACTAAAGATAACCTGCTACTTGCTGAATACAGGAAGTGAAAATACTACCAGTAACTGCTGAGACCGGTTGAAAGAGTAGGAATAAATAAGATCTGCTACGTCCAAGTGCAAAGGTATGATTTACTACAATCTAACGTTGTTAAGCAGATTCAAAATGAACTTAACCATTACTAATGTTTATTGTAGGCCCCCCTTTTTTCAGAATTGACGCCTCGTTACAATACAAATTAAACCTGCGGGATAAAAGCAGGTTAATTGTGACTTGTTCTCCTTGCTTATTGTTTTCATTGTCAGGAAAGCTTGTAAACGGAAAGCAGCAAAGCCTAAAAGGGCCTTGAGGCGAAGCTCTCGCTAATCATTTAAATGACTGCGACCTGGTCCGTCCCCTAGCCCTTCGTTTGAAAAAAACAAAATGGAACTACATCTTGACTTTTTCCTCTATTTCAAAAGATTGGTGGTCCTCCATCTTCCTAAATATATCCTGTTGAATAAGCAATGGAGCTTTGCCTCTTCACTTGTCCACACCAGGAAGGACTGAATGACCCCAGCCTCTCTCTCCTCAGAGTCCCCCTCCCTTTTCCCAGAGCTTCCATCCACGCAGATTGACCCCCCCCCCCCTCTCCCCTTTTCCCCCAATCCCTCTTCCTCATCATCTCACCCACCATCCTCCTCCTCACTCCTCAGCCGACAGGATCTCCACGCTGTCGCACAAAAGAAGGCTCCGGCTTAGTGGCCTTGTGATGGATGCATTTTCATAGGCCAATCTCCGTTATCTTGGAGAAACAGGTCTCAGTCTCTATTCTCTTCAGGCTTTACAGTTGTGCTCCCTACACCCCCTTTTCATTTCCACCTCCTCCCTTCATCTCCAAGTCCTCCTCCAGCGTTTGGCGAAGGTCACTCATTAATACCGCTGAGCACCGATGCTGACCTTGTGACCCCGAGCTTGAAAGCCGGCCCTTTCCAAGCCCTAGCCCCCAATGCACTCACCCAGGGTCCGGTTTGGAGGATTACACACCCCATTCCCTTCCCTACAAGGTCAAGGACCGGCCTCCCAAAAAAACAAAAGGAGGCCCGTTCTTCACCGCATCACCATTCACGCTCCCTGGCGTGTCCCTCTTTAGATTGATTGACCATTGAGCAATGACGCTACAGTCAATCAATGAAATTCATTCGACAAACTTTATCAAAGGACGGCAATTTCTCAGAGAAAATGGAAACCCTGAAATGTAATGGCTTTGTCGATCCCAATTCGGCAACAAACGCAAATGATCTATTTCATATCTTATTAAAACGCTGCACTCTGTTATCTTTCATTGAGGCGCTTCAGCAGAGTGTTAAATGAATTTGCGCTCATTTGTCTGCTGGCGTTATCTGCTTGCGTTTGTAAATGAGCGTAAACAAGGTGCAAACAGCGTGCAGAGACAACCTCGCGTTTGTATTAGATGCCGACAGGATAGAAAATGCAACATACCAATCGTGAAGTGTAGAGCAGCATAATAACTTTCAAATTACCATAGGCCAGAAAGTTGGTTAATAAGTGTTTGGCGAGATTATTTTGTTTATGTAACAGACAGTGACAGAAAGATAATGACAGCTAGCTAGGAAAAAAGTGCACATAAGGGCACCAATGTAGTTGTAAAACAGTAAAAGATTACAGTTGGTACAAATTCGGCTGCTAGACTTTAGACAAGAACAAGAACGTTTGATCATATTACGCCTGCACTGGCTTCCTGTGCACTTAAAGGCCTACTGAAATGAGATTTTCTTATTTAAACGGGGATAGCAGGTCCATTCTATGTGTCATACTTGATCATTTCGCGATATTGCCATATTTTTGCTGAAAGGATTTAGTAGAGAACATCAACGATAAAGTTTGCAACTTTTGGTCGCTGATAAAAAAGTCTTGCCTGTACCGGAAGTAGCGTGACGTCACAGGTTGTGGAGCTCCTCACATCTGCACATTGTTTACAATCATGGCCACAGGCAGCGAGAGCGATTCGGACCGAGAAAGCGACGATTACCCCATTAATTTGAGCGAGGATGAAAGATTTGTGGATGAGGAAAGTGAGAGTGAAGGATTAGAGGGCAGTGGAAGCGATTCAGATAGGGAAGATGCTGTGAGAGGCGGGTGGGACCTGATATTAAGCTGGGAATGACTAAAAAAGTAAGTAAACACAAGACATATATATACTCTATTACAGTGGTCCCCAACCTTTTTGTAGCTGCGGACCGGTCAACGCTTGAAAATTTGTCTCACGGAAAAAAAAAAATATATATATATATATATTTTTTTTTTTTTTTCCCATAAAGAAATACAATCATGTGTGCTTACGGACTGTATACCTGCAGACTGTATTGATCTATATTGATATATAATGTATATATTGTGTTTTTTATGTTGATTTAATAAAAAATTTTTACAAATGTTGTTGTTTTTTTTTTAATTTCTTGTGTGGCCCGGTACCAATCGGTCCGCGGACCGGTACCGAGCCGTGGCCCGGTGGTTGGGGACCACTGCTCTATTAGACACAACACAACCAGGCTTATATTTAATACGCCACAAATTAATCCCGCATAACAAACACCTCCCCCCTCCCATCCATATAACCCGCCAATACAACTCAAACACCCGCACAACACACTCAATCCCACAGCCCAAAGTACCATTCACCTTCGCAAAGTTCATACAGCACATATATTTCCCCAAAGTCCCCAAATTTACGTACGTGACATGCACATAGCGGCACGCACGTACGGGCAAGCGATCAAATGTTTGGAAGCCGCAGCTGCGTACTCACGGTAGCGCGTATCCAACTCAAAGTCCTCCTGTTAAGAGTCTCTGTTGTCCCAGTTCTCTACGTGTTTGTGTTGCTGCAGCCGACCCCTAATACACTGCTACCCACCTACAGTTTTCTTCTTTGCTGTCTTCGTTGTTCATTAAACAAATTGCAAAAGATTCACCAACACAGATGTCCAGAATACTGTGGAATTTTGCGATGAAAACAGAGGACTTAATAGCTGGCCACAATGGTGTCCCAAAATGTCCGCTACAATCCGTGACGTCACGCGCAAACGTCATCATACCGAGACGTTTTCAGCAGGATATTTCGCGGGAAATTTAAAATTGCACTTTACTATTTTAACCCTGCCGTATTGGCATGTGTTGCAATGTTAAGATTTCATCATTGATATATAAACTATCAGACTGCGTGGTCGGTAGTAGTGGGTTTCAGTAGGCTTTTAAGATGCGACTTTAAGGTTTTACTACTTACGTATAAAATACTACACGGTCTAGCTCCATCCTATCTTGCTGATTGTATTGTACCATATGTCCCGGCAAGAAATCTGCGTTCAAAAAACTCCGGCTTATTAGTGATTCCCAGAGCCCCAAAAAAAGTCTGCGGGCAATAGAGCGTTTTCTATTCGGGCTCCATTACTCTGGAATGCCCTCCCGGTCACAGTTAAAGATTCTATCCCAGTAGAAGCATTTAAGTCCCATCTTAAAACTAATTTGTATACGCTAGCCTTTAAATAGACACCCCTTTTAGACCAGTTGATCTGCCGTCTCTTTTCTGCTCTGCCCCCCTCTCCTGCGTGGAGAGGTCATTAAGTGGCCGCAGATGATTCGCTAGCTGTTCAAATTCGGGACCCGGGGTGTGCCACTCGACGTCCATTGCACCCGGGGGGTCCCCACATCTGTGGTCCCCTCCAAGGTTTCTCATTGTATTCCATTGGGTTGAGTTTTTCATGCCCTGAAGTCGAGGATGTTGTTGTGGCTTGTGCAGCCCTTTGAGACACTTGTGATTTAGTGCTATATAAATAAACTTTGATTGATTGATTGATTGATTGATTGATTGATTGATTGATTGATTGATTGATTGATTGATTGATTGATTGATTGATTGATTGATTGATTAGTATATGGCCAGAAGGGACTAAATGAAATTATTACGAAGTTGTTTGCATGTTGGTCACCTTTTAAAATTAGCAAATGTGTGTTTTAAATTTTCAAACATATTAGAGGTGTGTTGACAGGAGTCACTCTACTATAATTTTGCATGCCCGGTTCCAAGAACTCCTTATAGAGCATGTACAAAATCCCTTTTATCCACAGTCTGGTGGATAACCTCTCAAAAGGATTTCATAATAGAAACCTCCAGAACTTCCAAGCGGAAACCATGGTGTGGTCTACCAACTTTCTGGACCTTAACCCCACACGTGCATGATCAAATTTGGTGTGTTCTTTCTGCGAGAAAAGAGCAAATAAAGCGTGTTTGTTCAATTGCAAAGACTCCTGGTTGTGGAGTAGAATGCCATCCCACAGCAGTGTGTGATCAGGCTACTATGGTTCTTCCATATGCAACTAATGCGGTAACACTTTAGTATGGGGAACATATTCACCATTAATTAGTTGCTTATTAACATGCAAATTAGTAACATAGTGGCTCTTAATTAGTCATTATTAAGTACGTATTAATACCTTATTCTGCATGGCCTTATTATACAACCAGTAAGCCATTAACTAAGAGTCTTCCCTCAACAACCTCAGAATTATTGCTTATTAGTACTAAGTAATGAAGTTGTTGTATATGATTCTCCCTTTAATACCACTTAATGAATATGGTCTGTTCTTACATAACAAAGCATAACTCTTACCCTAACCCCAACTCTAAATTAAGTGTTTGTTACTTAGAATATGTTCCCCTAGTGTCCAAATAACTCTAAATTAAGTCTTTGTTACTTAGAATATGTTTCCTATACTAAAGTGTTACCATTAACGCTTCTGACCAAAAATTACCAATATGCCTTGTTTCCTTCTTGATAGAGATGTTAATAATAAATGCTTTAAAATGTAATATCGGAAATTACCGGTATTGTTTTTTTTAATTATCGGTATCGTTTTTTTTTTTGTGTTTTTTTTTATTAAATCAACATAAAAACACAAGATACACTTTCAATTAGTGCACCAACCCAAAAAACCTCCCTATCCCATTAACACTCATTCACACTCATTCACACAAAAGGGTTGTTTCTTTCTGTTATTAATATTCTGGTTCTTACATTATATATCAATATATATCAATACAGTCTGCAAGGGATATAGTCCATAAGCACACATGATTGTGCGTGCTGCTGGTCCACTAAAAGTACTAACCTTTAACATGTAATTTTACTCATTTTCATTAATTACTAGTTTCTATGTAACTGTTTTTATATTGTTTTACTTTTTTTTTTATTCAAGAAAATGTTTTTAATTTATTTATCTTATTTTATTGTATTAATTTAAAAAAAAGGACCTTATCTTCACCATACCTGGTTGTCCAAATTAGGCATAATAATGTGTTAATTCCACGACTGTATATATCGGTATCGGTTGATATCGGTATCGGTTAATATCGGTATCGGTAATTAAAGAGTTGGACAATATCGGAATATCGGATATCGGGAAAAGGCATTATCGGACATCCCTACTTCTTGATATTGTTCCCACTTCAATTATCAATAATTTAAATGTGGGTTTAAGGCACAAATTTAACTTCCTTAAAGAAACAAAGTAAACTAGTGTTTCAACGGGTAAATAACCTGTCAAATACAAATATTGCAACTTGTTGTTATATTAAGTTCGCTGCAATCCCTCATTCAATCAGCCTCCAATTGGCACGGACCCGGTGTGAAAATAAAAAATAAAAACAGTCAGAGACAATAAGCTCATTCATTTTCTGCTCAGTCTGCAGTTTGCAGCTTCCTCATTTCCCAGCCGAGGAGTTTCACTGGGCCTCCATGTATCATATATCTCCGTGTTTTTCCTGCGTGGCTCTTTTTGGGCCCGGGGTCAAGGGGTGAAATAAAGCAGACCCCATTCTGAAGCTGACAGGGTCTCCAAAGCCTGAACCCGAGGGCAGTTTGTCCCCCGCCTCCCCTTTCGCTCTGCCTGACAGAAGCCGCATCCGACAAAGGTGCAGTTTGTTACAAGCTTCAGGGGAAGAAAAAAAAAAAAAAAACAACAGGGAGGGTTATTTTGTGTTCCTTTGACCCTTTAAGCCCTCTGAGATGAAAAGGCTTTCAATTTTTGCCAGACAAAGAAGACCACTCCGGCACGCAACGCCGATACAGGCTTCAAAGCTCAGCACAAATTTTAATCAGAGACAAATTACTGTATATTGCACGGTGGGGCTGTGAGCCACTGCCACTGCATGAAGGGTTAAAGGTGCACACAACAAAAGTATATGTACAACAAATAGTCAACAGACTGAAGCTTTCCCTTTTTTTCTGTAATGTCAAAAAGTCCTTGAATCAGCGTACAAGTGAACCCTTCAAAATAATGTAAAGGGATTCATTTTGTCCGTGTCTCAAACGTTTGTTATTGTAAAACTTTATCGATATGAGATTAAATGTTTTAAGTTACATTTTAAAATACAGAGAATGTAACTGCTGTGTGATAAAACTAAATGAAAAAAAAACTACTCAACATTTATAGATTATTGACAGGCAAAAGGGGTGTTCACCAAACAATACATCAGGTAGTGATGTTTTATAGGCATAGCTGGTATTAATTTAATGAATGTCGAGTGCATTAAAAGTGCATTTTCGTGGCCATGCACAAGGTAAAATTATAAATGTAAAGTGCGTCACTGATATTTTCAACAACAAATCCACTATTGGCAGTAGTAATGTCACGGCGCATGCACAATCCCTCATGCCATCTGCGACAAGCGCCCTGGGACACGCCCCTGCTCGCTCTTCCTGCATCGCGGCTACGCGCCTGCACAGCTGCAGGCAATCAACAATCTGCACACCTGGATCTGATGAGGGCAGACGACAAAAAGACCAGCGGACCCGAAGATCCAGTGCCGGAACGTAGTTCACTCTCAATAGAAAGCATCCCGTCTCTGGTTTCCCTCCTCGTACCTGCCCTCTGTGCTTTCCCTCTGCCCGCATCTTATATGTCCTCTGTGTTCCCCGCAGTTTTACCTCCATCTCCAGTGATCGATCTGTGTGCCTTTGGACTTCCCTCCGGACTTTGGACTGCTTCCCTCGATCCTCGACCCCCGCTCGGACACGGACCTCGAAACCTCTCTCCAGCCCCCGACCTCTCTCTTGCTCACAGACTTCCTTCTTGACTTGCCCCTCTGGATTTGTGGACAATTCATCCAACACGCACAAACACCACCCTCTGGTAACATTTACAGTTTCCTTCCCCCGCCGTAAGTAATGGTTATTTGGATTAATTAATATACTATTTTATGTGTATTCTTGTTGATTAATTATCATGTTTTTTTATAGCTTTGTATTGTTTTTTCTGTATTTAAGAAGTGTTAAATTGTTTTTAAAACATTTGTTTATTGGATTGTTGGCATGTACATTCCAGAAATACAAACAAACACATGTCAAATGTTCTTTTTTCTCACCCAAACTAGTAACCTAGAAAAATTATAAATAAAATAAAATAAAATAAAAATAGTAAACTAGAAAAAGAGGGGGACATTGTATCAGTCAAATTTTAACATGAAGCCACAGACAACTGCACTCCTGAATGTCCCCAACACGGTGCAGCAATACATAAAAGCAGACAAAAGGCTCATCAATTATCTACCTTTCCAATTTATTTTCAATCGGGGTTAAATTTGAGATCAGTCTCTTTTAGATATTTTAGGAAACCACCTCATACTTCCTGAAACTTCACAGAACAACCGTTCAATGTAAGTCTAATTTTCTCCAGTTAGAGAAAATACAGAACTTTTTTAATCCAGCGGGTGTGGCAAGGAGGCGTTGTTGCCTTCCAATTTAACACAATGAGTCTTCTAGCCAACAAAGTAGTAAATGCTACAAGATTTTTTTTGAATTTGGTAAGGGTTGATGACTGAGGCGCTACCCCAAATAGTCCACTAAGAGGATCAATGTTATCGCCAATTACCAAAGAGAAAGTAATACAAGTTTCAGTCAAATAATTTTGAAGGGATGGGCACAGCCAAAACATACGTATTAAATTAGCTGACGACTGTTGACACCAATCACATATTACCGATATACCGTCATACATCTTAGCCAGCAGAACCTTGGTATAATAAATATGATGTATTGCTTTGAATAAGGCTGTGTCTGGCACAAACAGAAGACTTATGAACTCTACTCAAAATCTGTGTCCAGCTCTTCTCAGATAGGGTGACTCCTAAGTCACCCTCCCATCCATCCATTTTCTACTGCTTGTCCCACTCGGGTTCGCGGGGGTGCTGGAGTCTATACAAGCTGCATTCGGGCGGAAGGCGGGGTACACCCTAGACAAGTCACCACCTCATCACAGGGCCAACACAGATAGAGAGACAACATTCACACAGTAGGGCCAATTTAGTGTTGCCAATCAACCTATCCCCAGGTGCATGTCTTCGGAGGTGGGACGAAGCCAGAGTACCCGGAGGGAACCCACGCAGTCATGGGGAGAACATGCAAACAGAAAGACCTCGAGCCCTGGAATCGAACCCAGGACCTTCGTATTGTGAGGCAACAGCACTAACCCCAGTGCACTGTCTGTAACTTTAAAAGTCACAGGCAAAGTGACTTAATTATATTCAGAGACTCAGGGCGTGAATGTAAAATGTTTAATTGTATAGCAAATTGATCCTTTTAAAGTCGGAAGTGATAGCAAAAAAGCATCTAAAACTGTATCAGTCACTAGGTTTTGAAAACAGGAAAAGTATTATGTTATGTTATGTTATGTTATGTTATTTTCATTTATTATGCGCCCCCCCCCCCCCCAACCAACTGTTACATCAGCCCAGGGCGCAGCCCGAGTGGAGAAACAAAAAAACAGAAACAGAGACTGAGACACACAAAGGAATCCAAACTAAACATTTAAGACTCACAATGAACACATACATCAAAAGTCATCTGCGGTAAAAAGGTGAGTTTTAAGCTGTGCTCTAAAAGAGTCCAGAGTGGTGGCGGACTTAAAATTCAGGGAATATGAAAAAAACTGCGAATCTGTAGATATCTCAAAAAGTGTCGATTAGGGAGTGAATAGATATCAGTAAGTTGTTGGAAAGAGGCACACGTGTTGTCAATGTATAATTATTTAAAGGCCTACTGAAATGATTTTTTTTAATTTAAACTGGGATAGCAGATCCAATCTATGTGTCATACTTGATCATTTCGCGATATTGCCATATTTTTGCTGAAAAGATTTAGTAGAGAACAACGACGATAAAGTTCGCAACTTTTGTTCGCTGATAAAAAAAAGCCTTGCCCCTACCGGAAGTAGCGTGACATCACAGGCTGGAGGGCTGCTCACATTTCCCCAATGTTTACACTAGCAGCGATAGGAGATTCGGATCGAGAAAGCGACGATTACCCCATTAATTTGAGCGAGGATGAAAGATTTGTGGATGAGGAACGTGAGAGTGAAGGACTAGAATGCAGTGCAGGACGTATCTTTTTTCGCTCTGACCGTAACTTAGGTAAAAGGGTTCATTGGATTCCACACTTTCTCCTTTTTCTATTGTGGATCACGGATTTGTATTTCAAACCAGCTCGGATACTATATCCTCTTGAAAATGAGAGTCGAGAACGCGAAATGGACATTCACAGTGACTTTTATCTCCACGACAATACATCGGTGAAGCTCTTTAGCTACTGAGCTAACGTGATAGCATCGGGCTGAAATGCAGATAGAAACAAAATAAATGAACCACTGACTGGAAGGATAGACAGAATATCAACAATACCATTAAACCGTGGACATGTAAATACACGGTTAATAATTTCCAGCTTGGCGAAGATTAAAAATGCTGTTGCTAACGACGCCATTGAAGCTAACTTAGCAACGGGACCTCACAGGGCTATGATAAAAACATTAGCGCTCCACCTACGCCAGCCAGTCCTCATCTGCTCATCAACACCATGCGTTCCAGCGATCGACGGAAGGACGAAGGACTTCACTCGATTCATCCGTGCGGTCGGCGGCTAGCGTCTGTTATCCAAGTCAAAGTCCTCCTGGTTGTGTTGCTACAGCCAGCCGCTAATACACCGATCCCACCTAAAACTTTCTTCTTTGCAGTCTTCATTGTTTATTAAACAAATTGCAAAAGATTCACCAACACAGATGTACAGAATACTGTGGAATTTTGAGATGAAAACAGAGCTTTTTTGTATTGGATTCAATGGTGTACCAATACTTCCATTTAACTAGTGACGTCACGCGCATACGTCATCATCCATATGCGTTTTTCAACCGGAAGTATAGCGGGAAATTTAAAATTGCACTTTATAAGTTAACCCGGCCGTATTGGCATTTGTTGCAATGTTAAGATTTCATCATTGATATATAAACTATCAGACTGCGTGGTCATTAGTAGTGGGTTTCTGTAGGCCTTGAATGTTGTTGACCATCTTAAAAAGGCACTATCGACAAGCCATAGATATCACTGCCTCATCAGTTTTAAGAGCAGGCACATCATACAATATATTGAATAGACGTCATAGATTAGAAAATGAGTGCCTAAACAGAATGAACCCGGTTTGATCTGCATTAATAATAGAAGGTAGAATATTGTCCAGACATAAAGCCAGCAGTTTGGATAATAATTTAAAGTCCACATTTAACTGACTAATAGGAATATACAAAGTGCACAGCTTTTTGGAGAGAATCGGAGAGAAATTTAAGCTTGGTTGAACATTTGCGGGAGGCAGCCAGATTCAAACGATTCATTGTACATGTCAGACAACAATAGGGGGGTTAGCTGATGCCCAAACGTTTTAAAACATTTGTGAGGATAGCCATCTGGTCCAGGGGATTTTCTGTTTTGGAGTGAAAATGCTGCAACATTTAATTCCGCAGCAGTAATTGGTCTCTTTAACTCTCCTGCAGCAGACTGATCAACTGAGGTCATGTCCAAATTAGTAAAAAAAAAGTATCACGTTCAGGAGTAAAACAATGAGAAGATGAGTGCAGGAACGCATAGAAATTCCTAAATACATTATTGATCTCAAGACAATCCATAGCTATACCTAAATCTGATTGAATCTGCGGAATTTACTGGGATGCTGATATCTGGCGTAGTTGATGAGCTAGTAATTTACTAGCTTTTTCGCCATGATCATAAAACTGAAATCTTGAATGGAGTATTTGTTCAGTAGCACGGTCTGTCGCAAGGACATCAAGTTCTGCCTGTAGAGAGAGCTTTTCCTTATAAATGTCTGGGTTTTCAGAGTACAAGTTGTCAGACAGAGATTTGCATTTTGTCAAACTAGTCAATGTATTCCTTCCATACTTGCCAACCCTCCCGTTTTTAGCGGGAGAATCCCGGTATTCAGCGCCTCTCCCGACAACCTCCCGGCAGAGATTTTCTCCCGACAAACTCCTGGTATTCAGACGGACTGGAGGCCACGCCCCCTCCAGCTCAATACGGACCTGAGTGGGGACAGCCGTTCTCACGTCCGCTTTCCCACAATATAAACAGCTTGCCTGCCCAATGACGTCATAACATCTACGGCTTTTAGAGAGTAGAGTGCACAACAAGGAGAGCGAGTTCTTGGTTTCTTATGTGGGTTTATTGTTAGGCAGTTTCATTAACGTCTTCCCAGCGCGGTAACAACACACAACATTGACAACAACAGCAGTCACGTTTAGTCTACCGTAAAGCAGTTCGTCTGCAGTAAACAGCAATGTTGTGACACTCTTAAACAGGACAATACTGCCATCTACTGGATAGCCTGCAGAACACTGAAATTCAAATATTGTATTTATATGTATAATAAAATAAATTTAAAAAAAATATATATATAGCTAGAATTCACTGAAAGTCAAGTATTTCATACATATATATGTATATATATACGTAGCTGAACTAAATTTTATTTTATTTTATTTTAATTTTGGTCAATTATTCACAACATTTTTTGTTGTGAACTTCCCCAAGAGTGTTTCTCATTGTAAATAAGTTCCACTCTATTATTTTCCGTTACATACCTTTTTGTTTCCCTGGGGGGTGATTTGGCGTCGCACCTTTGTGACCAGCTTCAGTGAGCACTGACGCTCGGAGCTGGTAAGTCACGTTTATGTCTCTCTCCTTTTGTTTTTTTATAAACTTTTTGGTTGTCGTTTTTAAAAGTGTTTTGTGGGAATGCACACTGTTTTGTGATTCGTTGGTGTGCATGTGTGTTTAATTCCCGAATGGCTGTTGAATTGTTGAAAAAAAAAAAAACTTTTGTATGCTAAAGGATGTGTGGATTAGCTTGGTTAGCTTACTGCTAAGTTTTTTTTGGCATAGTTTATTGTATAAAAAATATAAAAATAATTGATGTGGGTGGGAAAGATGAGGTGTATTGCTGCACATTTAAGGATCATTTTTCTTAATATATATTGTTATTTGCTGAAGTATATATTTTAAATACTGTGTTTTATTTAATTAATTTATTTGAGACTATTATGCTTTTTTTACCTTTATTATTATTATTATTATTATTATTATTATTATTATTATTATTATTGTTTTTTCCATTTCCACATTTAAAACATATATAATTGATTTGAGGGAGCACTGTTGCTCGGAGCTGTGGAGAGAGATTCTGTTTGCCGTGGACTGTGTGTGACGCCCTGTTTTTGTTTTTTTCCAAAAAAAGGTGAATAAATCCCCGTGATTCAACTCCGGTGTGTGTGCCTCACTAAGAAAATACACAACGCAGAACGCTGACTGTTACATATATATATATATATATATATATATATATATATATATATATATATATATATATATATATATATATATATATATATATATATATATATATATATATATGAAATACTTGATTTGGTGAATTCTAGCTGTAAATATACTCTCCTTATAACCACGCCCCCCCCCCCCCCCCCCCCCCCCCCCCCCCCCCGACCTCGCCGCCGCCCCACCTCCTGATATCGGAGGTCTCAAGGTTGCAAATATGATTCTTCCAGAGTTTGTTTTCTCATAACTTGTACAGGATATTATCTCCTCCCGAATGGATGCCGTCAGCGCCTCCCAGAGTACAGAGGCTGACATCCCGGGAGTCTTGTTCAAGAGCACCCAAAAAATTAATTTGATGCGAAACAAAATTCACAAAGTCCTCATGTAAAAATAATCGTATATATACCGTAGACGCCAAGGCGCATGTTGTTGTTGTCAGGTTTTTAAAGAGTAAAGCCATTGAAATTGGACCATTATCAGAGATAACATTTGCATCATATTTGCATATAGATATAGATGAAAGTAGTTTATCATAAAGTAGTATGTATTCAATGCAGGTGAAAGTGTGACGAACGTTAGGGAAGGAGTATTGCCTTCTAGAATTGATTAATCGTGATTGTAAATTTAACTCTTTCCACTTCTTTTTGCACTGCATTGATCTAATTACTGACAGTATAACAACCCAGGTAAGCATTCACAGTTAAGGTAAAGAAACATGCTGTCAAAATAAATTGGGTGATTAATCTGTGTTTATACATGATTATTGCAATATATTTTTGTGATTATTCACATAGATTAACTCACTATATTTGACTGCGCTAACATATACATAGATATACATACATACTGTATATATACAGTACATAAATATACATACATACATGCATATATGTATATATATATATACAACTATATATATAACTATATATATATATATATATATATATATATATAGTTATATATATAGTTATATATATATATATATAACTATATATATATATATATATATATATATATATATATATATATATATATATATATATATATATATATATATATATATATATATAGTTATATATATATATATCCATCCATCCATCTTCAACCGCTTATCCGGAATCGGGTCGCGGGGACAACAGCTCCAGCAAAGACCCCCAGACTTCCCTCTCCAGAGCAACATTTGCGACTTCCTCCTGGGGAATCCCGAAGCGTTCCCAGGCCAGAGAGGAGATGTAATCCCCCCATCTGGTCCTTGGTCTGCCGCGGGGCCTCCTCCCAGTGGGACGTGCAACGAGGACCTCCCTAGGGAGACGCTCGTGAGGCATCCGCACGAGATGCCCGAACCACCTAAGCTGGCTCCTTTCCAAGCGAAGGAGCAGCGGCTCTACTCCGAGTCTCTCTCGGGTGACTGCACTTCTCACCCTATCTCTAAGGGAGATGCCAGCCACCCTTCTGAGGAAACTCATTTCGGCCGCTTGTATCCGCGATCTTATTCTTTCGGTCATTACCCACACTTCATGACCATAGGTGAGAGTAGGAATGTAGATAGCTCGGTAGACCGAGAGCTTTGCCTTCTGGCTCAGCTCCCGTTTCGTCACAACAGTGCAGCAGAGAGACTGCAATACTGCCCCAGCTGCTCCGATTCTCCGGCTGATTTCCTTCTCCATCTTTCCCTCACTCGTGAACAAGACCCCGAGATACTTAAACTCCTCCACCTGGGACAGAGTCCTGTCCCCTACCCGGACTGTACAAACCATCGGTTTCCTGCTGAGAACCATGGCCTCAGATTTGGAGATGCTGATCCTCATTCCAGCCGCTGAACACTCGGCTGCGAACCGATCCAGTGAGAGCTGAAGGTCACGAACCGAAGGTGCCATCAGGACCACATCATCTGCAAACAGCAGTGACGCAACCTTTAGCCCCCCGAGACGTATACCCTCTCCGCCATGGCCACGACTCCGCCTAGAAATCCTGTCCATGAAAATCACAAACAGGATAGGTGACAGAGCGCAGCCCTGGCGGAGACCAACCCCCACTGGAAACGGATCCGACTTACATCCAAGCACCCGGACACAACTCTCGCTTTGGTTGTACAGAGATTGGATGGCCCTCAACAGGGTTCCCCTCACTCCGTACTCCCTCAGCACCTCCCACAAGATCTCCCGAGGGACGCGGTCATACGCCTTCTCCAAATCCACAAAACACATGTAGACTGGATAGGCATACTCCCAGGCCCTCTCCAGGATTCCCGCAAGCGTAAAGAGTTGGTCAGTTGTTCCACGACCAGGACGGAATCCACATTGCTCCTCTTGAATCTGAGGTTCGACTATCGGCCGGACCCTCCTTTCCAGTACCTTGGCGTAAACTTTCCCAGGGAGGCTGAGTAGTGTGATACCCCTGTAATTAGCACACACCCTCTGGTCCCCCTTTTTGAAAAGGGGAACCACCACCCCAGTCTGCCACTCCCTCGGCACTGTCCCAGACTTCCACGCAATGTTGAAAAGGCGTATCAACCAAGACAGCCCATCAACACCCAGAGCCTTCAGCATTTCTGGACGGATCTCGTCAACCCCCGGAGCTTTGCCACTGTGGAGTTGTCTAACTACCTCAGTGACTTCACTCCGAGAGATCAACGTCGATCCCCCATCATCCTCAGGCCCTGCTCCTATCAGGGAGGGTGTGTCTGATGTATTTGGGTTCAGGAGTTCCTCAAAGTGCTCTTTCCAACGCCCCACGACTTCCTCACTTGAAGTCAGCAAAGTCCCATCCTTGCCGTACACAGCTTGGATGGTTCCCTGCTTCCCCCTCCTGAGGTGCCGTATGGTCTTCCAGAACAGCTTTGGTGCCGCCCGATAGTCCTTCTCCATGGATTCCCCGAACTGCTCCCACACCCTCTGCTTAGCCTCGTCCACAGCCACGGCCGCTGCCTATTATATATATATATATATATATATATATATATATATTTGTATATACTAGGGCTGTCAAAGTTAACGCGATAATTATGAATTAACTACAATTTTCAATAATTGCACTCATTCTTTTTAATGGCCAATTAACGCACACGCATCCATTTTGACCCTCGGGCTGCGCCGTAGCGGGGGAAACTTGGCTGCAGTTAACTTAAAGGAAAGTGAACCTTATGGAAATATCAGGTTCATAAACATGGCAAGTTGTTCTCCTGACAAGAGAGGACTATTTTTTGCCGTGAGAAGAGGCGACATCCCTGCAGCAAACGCCTGCTGTGCGCACCATCCTAGAGGTGGGTGGTGCTTCACTACTGTGTTCAGATTACGGTTAAGGTGCAGTGATAACATAACATTTAGATTGTTACTGTGACTGATTTAGAGGCTATTTCATCCCTACAAGCCTGTTTCGCAGGTTTCCCTGCTCTTCCCCAGCTGAAGAACAGGGAAACCTGCGAAACAGACTTGTAGGGATGAAATAGCCTCTGTGTTTTTTCCTGACCTAACGTATATTCCTTTCTACCCCGGTATTGAGCACTGTATAACAGATACACTACAGTAACCTCGACTATATTTTGTATTATATATTATTTTCAATTAGATTGCACGTCTGAATTTGGAATAATCATGATTAATCATAGGTTATTATTCGCTTCACAATTTAAATTGACTCAAATAGAACCCCAATATTTGGACACATGGGCACATTTATTGCCAGTTTGTCATCCAGGAACATTTTAAATGTTATATTTTAAATGCACATCATTCATTTGCTCAAAAGTTGATTACAGTTGTATCTAAAACTAGGGTCACAATCGCAGGAGTTGGGCGTAAACAGGGAAGTCTACAAAAGTATCAGAATTTCTCGTTTGGAAATATCAACATTTGCTCGGGGCCATTGGTCAACATGGTAACTTCTGTGTAATTGTTAAAGACAACAGAGAAGCGCACAGGGATAAAACTAGGAGGCAGCGTGAAGAGATATTTAATACTCACTTCCAAAGCAGAGCTCTGTGACTACCAGGTATTATTTTTACCCCTTTGGAATCGTTTACCACAACTATCAGACATTGTAACAACATTTATGGGTTAAAAATGACCTTGCGCTAAAAAATGCGAATCAAAAACATGATTACTTGTTTGGACTATCTCAACTGTGGGACACAGGTGCAAAAAAACTCTCTGTGGAATAAGGGACATAACACACCAGACAAGGCTTCAGAAGACCAAAGATACCCAGGCAAGATGGAACTAATCTCATGGTTGCTCAATGCTATTGACATAGTGTTTTCCAGCATATGTTATTCTTATTCTGAAATTGTCATGTATCCATCAAATCTGCTGTTGAAACTTGGACTATATAACCAACATATAAGTTGATCGTAAATTAGGGCGGGACATGGATAAGCATTCTTGCTTTTTTCCCGTATCCCTTTTTGGTGGGTGCCGTTGCATGTCTGTCAAATTACAAAGAGTGACAAAGTGTTGCTATATATGTCTGCCAGAATAAATACATTCATTCATTCATTCATTTAAAAAAAAAGAGAAAAGGCATATTAAAGGCCTACTGAAACCCACTACTACCGACCACGCAGTCTGATAGTTTATTCATCAATGATGAAATCTTAACATTGCAACACATGCCA
>NC_084733.1:28004774-28059774 GCF_033978785.1 Entelurus aequoreus
ATCCATCTTCTTCTCTTCTCGTCCACTTCTACACCACTTTAAAAATGCATTCAAAAACGGTCACCAATACTTCATTTACGTTCTGTAACGTGTGTAATAACCAAACTGTAGCGACATTGTAATTTTAAAAATCTTTACTAAGGAACCTTTTTTCCAGCGTACTAACACATTGGCATGTTACGGTATTAGTCGTAAGCTACAGCTACGGCGAGACATAAGCTAGCTTCTACATCAGCAGCTGAATGGCGTACAGACTTCAATCTGTACTGACTAAAAAAACGCGAACAATCATATTACAGTATCTGTAAAGTATTAGCCAACATTTCTGTTTTTGTTTGTACACAGCTAGCCAGACAGCATGTGTACTGTAGTTTTAAGAACAAGCAATGACGTTCTGCGTGTATCGTGATCGATATTATAGTGACTCATCGATGGACATTTGTCTGTTTGGTCTAGCTGGCAGAGGACGCTTTTTCAATTTGACTTCAGAATCAGAATCAGAATCAGAAGTACTTTATTAATCCCTGAGGGAAATTAAGATTTTCAGCATAATCCCATTCAAGAGCAGACAAACATTACAGGGAGACAGAACAGGATCGCTGACGGGGTCTGCCACTTCCGGCACCCCCTTACAAAAAAGGTGAGAAACAAGTAAAGGCTGGGGAATGGGGGGGGGGGGTGAGAAAAAAAAACAATTCAGTCTAAACCTGGGCCCCTGGAGAGGGGCCGGTCGGACGTTTTTTCACGGGACACATTTCCGGTGTGGTTGTTTCCGGATGAGGAGATGCTGCTCCGTTATTGATTTTAGTAAAATCTGAATGTCGTTAAAACAGTTAGCTCCATCTTTTGACACTTCTTCCACTCCCGTCTTTGCACGCTACACCGCTACGACAAAGATGACGGGGAGAAGACGCTGCCGAAGGTGAGCCACGTAAATAAGACCGTCCACAAAACGGCGCATCAGAAAGCGTCTTGAAGATGATCTGTAAAACATAATCTATGCAACATTTTGACCAAAGAACCACCATTACATGTTATGTATACCACAAGGAAGTGATTTCCATTTAGAAAAAAAATATAATAATATGACTCCTTTAATGTGCCCTATGATGCGGTCTGCCTAATATATGAAAAAAAGATAAAAAATAGACCATTAACTGGCAGTGTGCCTTATAATCCGGTGCGCCCTATGGTCCGGAAAATACGGTATATAAATGATGGTATATATTCTCACATCCTACCCCTTTGTTTCCTTATCTTTAGTGTCTGCCTGTCATGGGTATGTTCCTAATCTTTTAATACTTTGTAGTATTATTTTTTTAATTTTTTTTAAAAAGCCTGCATGCCCCTGTGGGTTCCCAACGTTGCAAAGCTGCTGGAAATGTCTGTTCTTTCATCGTTTCCTCTAACACAATTCAACTCAACACAGCTATTAAACATCAGTAGAAGAGGACGCAAAACAGAACACCGAGCTCTTAACTTCTGTAAACATACATTTTTAGTCAATCAATCAATCAATCAATCAATCAATCAATCAATCAATCAATCAATGTTTATTTATATAGCCCTAAATCACAAGTGTCTCAAAGGGCTGCACAAGCCACAACGACATCCTCGGTACAGAGCCCAACATACGGGCAAGGAAAAACTCACCCCAGTGGGACGTCGATGTGAATGACTATGAGAAACCTTGGAGAGGACTGCATATGTGGGTAACCCCCACCCCCTCTAGGGGAGACCGAAAGCAATGGATGTCGAGTGGGTCTGACATAATATTGTGAAAGTCCAGTCCACAGTGGATCCAACACATCAGTGAGAGTCCAGTCCATAGTGGGGCCAGCAGGAAACCGTCCCGAGCGGAGACGGGTCAGCAGCGCAGAGATGTCCCCAACCGATGCAGAGGCTAGCGGTCCACCCGGTGGTCCCGACTCTGGACAGCCAGCACTTCATCCATAGCCACCGGACCTGTGCAACTCCCCCTCCCCAAGGGAGAGGGAAGCAGAGGAGAGAAGAAAATAAACGGCAGATCAACTGGTCTAAAAAGGGGGTCTATTTAAAGGCTAGAGTATACAAATGAGTTTTAAGATGGGACTTAAATGCTTCTACTGAAGTCCAGAACCAATGTTGTCAGCATTAGCCCCCCTTCTACACTAACCGGGCTAAGGTTATCCAGGGTATATCCCACCTAACCTTATCCTTGTCCACACACACACACAATGGTTGTTTAAGATCATTCCCCCCTCTCCGTCCACTGGCGCAACGTGACCTAGTACGCAGGCGCGGAAAATGTGCACGTGATAGTCACCTCCAGTGTTGCTTTGTGTGAAAGTTCTTAAATTAAATTTAATTAATCTGAACAATATCCAGTGTTGTGGTATTTCAATTAACTGGAATCCAGTGTGCTGTGGGGCCCTATTGTAGTGAATCACACCTGAGCCATCATAAATTAATCAAATATTTAATGAACATGTGAAAGTAAAACAATGAGATAAAGAGCATTTACATCAAACAATCTAGGGATCTAGATATCTGGTCAGGACATTCCTCACTCTTTTGCCTTCACCTTCATTGGCCATTCGTTTTTGGTGACTTTATATACTCTGGACCTAGACGTTGAGTCCGCGACATACATGGCAGACAATAACTGATACAGTCTGCTTTGGCCGTTCCAAAAGCATTCCCTTTTTTTCCGTAGTCTTCCTCGACGGCCAGGTAATACAAAGCGCACGCTACCTTTTTTATCAGATCCCACGGGAGCCCGCATTTTCGTTGACTCTCCTTCGACAAATGAACAAAGTTTTTCGGTGAGTAGAATCACAGCTGACCTGGACATTCAAAAGTTCTCTTGCCGTCTGAGAAGTGTTGTATCCGAAATAGCTGCAATCGCTTTCTCTTAAGGTATTCATGTGTGATTTCCACAAGAGTCTGTGCAAGACGGAAGGTGAATCATGGGCATGTCTGGATGACTCGCCTCCATATTTCCGAGTGGTTTGCTCAGAGTTACGAAACCGCTTTATTATGAAGCTCGCTGTGATGCGTTCTTTCTGACGTCACTTCCTGTGTGGGGGCGCGGTCTTTCCTGGCGTCTCCGAACTCAGTTTGTATACGATCAATGAGTCCATACAAAGCTAAGAGCCGCAGATTCAAGAAATACACGGCGCGTGTAAAAAGTTATCCAAGGAGGGGAACCTTAAACGATGGTTTAGTGTGGCTGAAACTCAGGCTAAATTTGTTTAAGGAGTGTAGACATAGCCTTAGAGTAACCCCTTTCACGCGCCTGATTGATAATGTTTGGTACTGAAAAGTGTCAGCAATGGAGTGTAAATTGTGACCAGTAATCTCAGTTTTACCTGCTAAATAAATCCAATTTATCATGCTTTGGGAGGAGGGGTAGTAAAAAGAAGGAAAGATTAAGGGTCGGGGGGGTGTGGGTGTTATAGGAAATGTCTTGGTGTCCGCCCATGTCACAGGCTGCATTAATGAGCTTCGAGTTGAGGAAAGAGAGGCTGAGGCCCAGTCTTTAATGGTGTCCTTCTGGAATAGACGAGGCGTGTGGATGTGTGCGTAGGAGAGGGGTGAGGGGATAGAATACATGGCTTGTTTTTGTCAGAGGTGAAACAGGACACCTCTGATCTGTCATGCACACAACACAGAGTGGATCACAAGCTTTGACTGCACCACAATTTGACTTCCTGAGAATGTTTATGAAGTTGGCCAAAGCTAGGGATGCTCACATGGACCGGGTGACTGTGCAACAAACACAAATACGCACGATTGCGCATACAAACTTTGTGGGAGCAGATAAAACAACATTGCAACATTCAGTCGCTTGGAGGTTAACACCGCAGTCCCCAATTTGTGGCATTTAGTAATTACGCGCCGAGGCTCGGAGAGAATACGGAACAAACAAACACACTGGCAGTTATCTTTTTATAATCTCATGTATGGAAATGAGTGTTTGATTTTCTCCTCATGCAAATGAGATTTTCAATTATCTAAAAAAAAAAAAGAGGGGCTTGGCAGAGCGCTGCATGCTCGTCTATTGTGGCGTCCCTCACAGAAATAAATTATGAATACCTAAATAGCATTTCAAATTGGAGATAATTACGACAGTGGGGAGAGCGAGAGAGGGAATGTGTTGGGGAGCGGGGGAGGGGGGGGGGGGGGGTGTTAGGCAGTCTAGTGAGTGGCTTTTAACATGCAAATAAAATGCACCACTTTGTTTTCTCTGGCAACGATCAATCAAAATGGGCAGGTACACGACATCACAGCAGTAATTTGGTGACCCGTTTTAGTTTTGGATCTCACACGCCCCATATGAGTGATGGTATGGCCTAGATCAGCGGGGCCCACACTTTTTCAGCAGGCGAGCTACTTTTGAAATTACCAAGTCGAGGTGATCTACCTTATCTTCATTATATACATGTATAATATATATATATATATATATATATATATACCTGCAAAATAGGCTTGTAGGGATGATATGGCCTCTGTGTTTTTTCCCGACCTAACCTATATTCCGCTCTACCCCGGTATTGAGCACTGTATAACTGATAAACCACAGAACCCTAAATATATATATATATATATATATATATATATATATATATATATATATATATATATATATATATATATATATATATATATATACATATACATACATGTATATACATATATACATGTGTATATATATATATATATATATATATATATATATATATATATATATATATATATATATATATATATATTATATATATATATATATACATACATACATACATGAAAATGGATGGATATATATATATATTCATCCATCCATCCATTTTCTACAGCTTGTGTATATATATATATACATATATATATACAGTACAGGCCAAAAGTGTGGACACACCTTCTCATGTCAATGCGTTTTCTTTATTTTCATGACTATTTACATTGTAGATTGTCACTGAAGGCATCAAACTATGACACCTGTGAAGTGAAAACCATTTCAGGTGACTACCTTTTGAAGCTCATCGAGAGAATGCCAAGAGTGCGCAAAGCAGTAATCAGAGCAAAGGGTGGCTATTTTGAAGAAACTAGAATATAAAACATGTTTTCAGTTATTTCACCTTTTTTTGTTAGGTACATAACTCCACATGTATTCATTCATAGTTTTGATGCCGTCAGTGACAATCTACAATGTAAATAGTCATGAAAATAAAGAAAACGCATTGAATGAGAAGGTGTGTCCAAACTTTTGACCTCTACTGTATATATAATACATATATATTAAGGCTGTCAAAGTTAAGGTGATAATAACGCGTTAACTATAAATTTTAGTAACAGTACAATTTTTTTATTGGGCGATTAACGTAAACACTTCCTTTTTGACACGAGGGCGGTTCACTTGCTACTGATTGGCCACAAGCGAGCAGAAACAGACAAAATAAAGCCTACCTTAAGGAAATATCAGGTTCAAAGCCATGGCAAGTTGTTCTCCCGACAAGAAAGGACTATTTCTCGCTGTGAGAAGAGGCAACATCCCTGCAGCAAACACCTGCTGCGCGCGTCGAAAGAGGTGGGTGGTGCTTCACTTCCGTCTTCCGATTACGATTAAGGTGCAGTGATAGCATAACATTTAGATTGTTACTTTTCTTGATTTAGTAAGTAAGATGACATAAAAGCTCAACAGAAATGAAGGACGGTCTGCAGGATGTCGAAAGGAGACTCTTTTTTTTTTTTGCAAACAGTCGATCCAACATTAATACATGTCAAGACAATTTCTCAAAACAATCACACACTTTTCTGGCTTCAAAATAAAAGCGCTACGCTATACATCCGGTTTAACTACGTTTAGGATTTCTCTTTAATGTATGAGCTTCATATTAGCCGCCACACCTAACAAAATGTAATATAGTATAATGTATTTTAGCCTCCAGGAGAAAACAAAGTCTTATTTTCTTTTTAGCTTTTATTACCAATCTTATGATAACAACGGGCCCAATTCAAACAAGTATTTCCTCCGTGCACACACGTCTACCTCTGTGCTTCACTTCAAGACACACAACACTTGCTCATTCTCCGCCAACACGGTGTGTTCACAGACCACGGGAAAAATGACCACCATAACACACTAAAACAAATTAACACCAGCAGGTAGTTACAGTATGAATAGCTAAATATAGTTTAATATTTATTATTTGATTAATAATGCAGCGAAAATTGGGCCGGGACAGTGTTCCCGAAATTGATTTCATGATGACGTAAACTGTACGCACGGGGTTGTTTGAAGCGGAGGCAGCGTGTCCGCGCTGCGGACGTACTTTAATATATCCGAGATATACCCGCGGACAGCGATCTTCACAATTTAAGATGACACTGGCGACTTTTAATGAGACAAAGGTACCCAGCAACGCGGAGAAGGTTTATGGCTGGCTGAAATATTGTGGAAACTCTTTTATAACATGTTATGGTCGAGTCCTCAATTACAGAATGATTAGCAGGCTCAGTATTACATTTTATTAATTAAAAGAGAAGGTTAAAACATTGTCATGCAGCAATATGAAGACCATTAACTTGTACAACATGTAAAGTACAGAATATCAGAAGCATTAATTCAAGTAAAACTATCACAGATTACGGCTGAAATCTGTCTAGGGCAGGGGTCCCCAAACTTTTTGACTCGGGGGCCGCATTGGGTTAAAACAATTTGGCTATATATATATATATATATATATATACATATATATATATATATATATATATATATATATATATATATATATATATATATATATATATATATATATATATATATGTATATATATATATATATGTATATATATATATATATGTATATATATATATATATATATATATATATATATATATATATATATATATATATATATATATATATATTTATATATATATATATATATATATATATATATATATATATATATATATATATATATATATATATATATATATATATATATATATAGCGCACCTTCCGCGCTCGCGATGATGTCACGTTATCGATGAGAAAATGCATTTTTAGACAATATGATTTGCCTGAGCGGCTAGGAGACACCATGAGTAGCAAGCGGTACAAAGTGGATAAGAAAAGACAGAATTATTATTTTTTTTATTTTTTATTTGTATTTTTTTTGTATTTTTTTTTTTTATACTTGGGACTTCCCGCGGGCCTGATTTTGGACGCTGGCGGGCTGGATCCGGACCCCTGGTCTAGGGTATACTTATTAACGATGAAAAAATGCACCTATCTGCAATTAATTTTGACCACAAAACTTTCCTCCAGAAGGTCTTATCTTTGTAAATGTGATGTCAGATAAAACAACAATTTTGCTGTTTGGCCACAATACCCAGCAATAAATTTGGAGGAGAAAAGGTGAGGCCTTTAATCCCAGAAACACCGTCAAGCATGATGGTGGAAGTATTACGATCTGGGCCTGTTTTTCTGCCAATGGAACTGGTGCCTTACAGAGAGTAAATGGGACAATGAAAAAGGAGGATTACCTCCAAATTCTTCAGGACAACCTAAAATCATCAGCCTAGAGGTTGGGTCTTGGGTGCAGTTGGGTGTACCAACAGGACAATGACCCCAAACACACGTCAAAAGTGGTAAAGGAATGGCTAAATCAGGCTAGAAATAAGGTTTTACAATGGCCTTCCCAAAGTCCTGACTTAAACGTGTGGACAACGCGGAAGAAACAAGTCCATGTCAGAAAACCAACAAATTTAGCTGAACTGCACACATTTTGTCAAGAGGAGTGGTCAAAAATTCAACCAGAAGCTTGTGGATGGCTACCAAAAGCGCCTTATTGCAGTGAAACTTGCCAAAGGACATGTAACCAAATATTAACATTGCTGTATGTATGCAGATTTGGTCACATTTTCAGTAGACCCATAATAAATTCATAAAAGAACCAAACTTCATGAATGTTTTTTGTGACCAACAAGTATGTGCTCCAATCACTCTATCACAAAAAAAATAATAGTTGTAGAAAGTATTGGAAACTCAAGACAGCCATGACATTATGATCTTTACAAGTGTATGTAAACCAGTGGCGTGCAGTCACTAGAGGCAGGGGAGGCGGGGCCTCACCTGCCATCATGGAAAGAAAAAAAATGTAAAAAGAAAAAAAAAATAATTAAATTGTTATATGTATCCAGTGATTATACTAACGTTATTTTCCATTTAACTTCACCAGTTTTAGATTATTTTTATTTTTATTTTCGCATTTGCCGTTCAAATACTGAGAAGAGACGATGCGGTGATCAGCAGCCAGTTGAGGCACGTCACTGATTTGTGCCTCAACATGGATTGTGCACAATGACTCGCTAACTGCTGAGCTGCTGTGCAGTGAGACTGTATTGCTACATGAATTATATCAGCTAACTAAACTATGGCATAGTTTAGTTAGCTGAGGTATATAATGTACAGTGTATTTTGTCAAAAACTATATGTGTGTAACGAATTTCTTGTGCTGAGCATTCATAAATCTGCTGCAAAAGACGTACTGGTTGAGGCTCGCAGTAATCTGGCCTCCTGGTGGTAGAGGGCGGTAGTGATCCCAGAGATCATTCCTCGGCCGCAGAAGAAAAAAAAAAAAAAAAAAAGTTTGCAAGCGATTGTTTATTTCCTCTTGCCTGGACTTTTATTAAAAACATGGAGGATTACATATGTAAAATAAAACAGTTTTCTAAACTGGACTTGCCGTGTCGATTACCTCTACTTTGACTCTCCTCACGCTCCCCGTCCCCCGTGACTTAGTCACAGCTTTGCTGTGGTATGTTCCTACTACCTCACACACCTTAAGTGTGCTATTTCTGTTCCCTTACACCTTAAGTGTGCTCCCTTTGTTATTTTTGTCCGCACTTCTTTTGAGTGGTCTTTTTGTTTTTATTTATTTTTCTGCTCTGCATTTGGGGTTCTACTACAACTAAGCTGACCTCTAGTTTAGTTTAGTTTAGTCTTTATTTGAAGGGACAATGCACATACACATTAGGCTCAAAGACAGATATGTTCTGCACCAGATTATAGCTAAATAGCTCATTTCCATCTGCAGTCCCAGGCTACCTAAATTAAAGAGATACAAAAACCATGCAATACAATTATAACAATAAAATTATACTATAGCATGTAATCAAATTAAAAAAGTCATAAAATGCCCTGTATTGACACATACTTATTATACAATACAACCACACCTCTCCTTTACATCATAACACATAGACAATACATGCTCTTGTTCACATCTGTCATCATTTGTAAAAACAACCATGATTTTAACACATACACCTCACAGCTTACAACAAAATGCTCTAATGCATAAATATAATACACATTAAGTTGACATGTCAAACATAGTGCCCACCTCGTGACCGTGTGAGCAGCTTTGATGTACATTATTATTACATTACTTCGTAAAACTACTTTAGTGGTTTGTATGTAGTACATTCTATTGTATTGTTTTCATACAATATTTCTTACCCAAAAGTTAGTCTATCTTGATCAAAGACATGTTGTATGATAAAATTGGTATGGTATGCTCTATATTGTCATTGCCCAAATACAACAAAATTACATTTTTACCACAAACCCGTTCAAGATTAAACCAACATTGTTCAGGATTACAGAACAGGAACTGTGATGGGTCGCCACTTATGCCGTTCCTTAAAAAGTGGGGAAAAGGTAGACGCTGGGGAAGGATGATAACGCACATATACATAATACGACATACAACTCCAGACTTGCAACAAGGGGTGATGGGGCGGGCATCCGGCCCGAAGCTGCCAGCCACTAGGGGCACTGCTCCGTGTTCCATCATACCACGTGGGGTGAAGCATCAAAGGCGTGGGATTGGGGGTGGGGTATGTCTGTGTGTGTGGGGCATGTATTTTTCGTGGATGCATGTGTGTAAGTCCAACAAAAGTCAACAACAACAACAGATGGGTCCATGAAAGAAACGGAAGGAGTCTGTCTGGGACAGTCTTGAAGTAGCGACCTTGCCATGTCACATACAGATTAGAAAATAAACTCTGTAACTCTTCACTCTATTGGCTATTTCTGGTCCTCAAATTCATCATACTTATTCAGAATAGGTAGAGGCCTTCAAAGTCCTCGACGAAGGGGACGCCAGGCACGCGTCCGTCGTGTATCTAGCAACAAACATTCCATCAGGACAGGCAGGTTCCTCCAAACCTGAGATCTTTTCAGGCCAGGCCAGGCCAGGTGATCAAGTCCATTGTTTAGATCTTAGAGAGCAGTGCAAAAAGAGGCGATAAGAAAGTTAAACAAGCAAAACAAAGAAGCAAGCAGGAGAGATAAGGGAGAGGGGAAAAGGGAACGTCCGCCTTCGATGAGTGCCAGTGAGAAAATGTGCTGTTTTAGTGGGGCTAATGTCAATTAAGTTGATTTCAATTCATTTAATTTAAGTTTTTAGTTAAGAGCTCCATCACAGAACTAAATAAGCTTGTAAGTTGAGGTATTACTGTACTACTAAATGTAGTGTCATTTAACACTATTTCCCTTTGGAGCTCATGTGAACAAAAAAGGGCATCCCATAAATTATATTTGTGGCTCTCCCCATGGGTTGTTTTCAAAACTTTTTGGAAGCCATCTAAGCAAACTTATGTAATACAAATTCGCTTTGACATACAAGATTAATGTGTTCAGAGATGGCGCTCATAGGTCAAAAAGCCCTCAAACCGATGTTCATTTGTTAATCCAACATTATTTTTTGTATAAAAACAATGCAATAGAAAATAATTACAAACAAATTAAGTAGTTTTATGAAGTAATGTAATAGTAAAATACTGCGTTTACCTTTGAGAGTGGTGGTCTACAGTATCTCCTGAGACTTAGACTTAGACAAACTTTATTGCTACACAAGGAAAATTGTTCCTCACAGTAGCTCAGTTTCAAAGGATGGAAAGGGTAAGGATGGAAAAGATAATGCAGGTATTAAGTAGACTAAAAATTTACCATAAAAGCAATATAAAATGTTACATACACTGTATGTAATATTTACATATTATCTATATAGTATATAATATATACTGATATATTATATGATTATATTATATTATATTTTTTAATAATATATACAATGTAGAACAAATCCCAATTACCATGTACAATATTACAGTATATGTAACAGCTGCAGCAAAAAAAAGGGCAGCATAAATTACAGCTGCTTCTCCACCAAACACACAATCAGCAGCTTCTCCAAATTTCCGTGGGTAAATGTCCGGCGGTACAGCCTTTTGCTGACCTTACAGCTTTATTTTCGGTATGGTGCAGACTCTAAATTACAGTGTTACGAAGTCGGCTACAGGCACACCTTCTTCTTCTCGCGACTGTCCTTCACCATCACTTTCTTCAAACCAATGGTTGGAAAAACAAAATGTTATTTTGGAGGTTGCCCTCCAGGGGGTTCTTCGGACCACCAATCATCATCAGGAGAGGTTACAACACTGTTTTATTTTCATAAAATCGTGCAAGTGTTTTGCTTTCCAGCAAAATGTTTTCTCTGCGTCCGTCTCTGCGTCCGTCTCTCGCTCTCGCCCCAGCTTTTTCTACCTCTCCTCCCCGGCTGCTGCTTAAACAGAGCGACAGGTAATAAGGCCCACCTGGGCCATCTACGCACCTGTTGCTGACTTTGAGGCCGGTCCTGGAACACCCCGCTTCGCTGCAGGCCCGCAGGCCACGCCCCCCTCCACAGTTATCTCGTCTAACTATTAGCTAATGGTAACATGTGAAACTGTGGTATTTGCTATGGGGAGGTATCTCAAGCTGGCTGGCAAAGTTTTGCACATGACTTGAAGCAAACAATAAGCTCCTATCTCAAAAATCTTGTGAAATGGGGTAACACTGTTATCGCAATATTGTATAATCAAACAATTGGCCAATGATGTATGACCATTTAGTAAGTTAGTCCAACCATCCATGCATTCATCCATTTTCTACCGCTTGTCCCTGTTGGGGTTGCGGAGGGTGCTGGACCAATGACCCTGCAAATACATTTTGCATTGGGGAAGCCATGTTTGTCAATATTGCTTAAACTATACTTTGTCCGTCTCCTACAGGTATATAGCGGTGAGACAGCTAAACACTTTAAAGCAGGGCTATTCAACTGGCGGCCCGTGTGCCAAAGCAGTTCAAAACTTTGGGGACCAACATGTTAGGAGCAAATTCCTAAAAACACTAGAGTGCTCCTGTTGTACAGAGGAACTTGAACCTCTGTAAACACATTGGCAGATCCTTGCATTGACATTTTGGGTTCATAATTGAGTCATTTCCTAAGGCACCCCTTTAAAGGCCTACTGAAACCCACTACTACCGACCACGCAGTCTGAGAGTTTATATATCAATGATGAAATCTTAACATTGCAACACATGCCAATACGGCCGGGTTAGATTACTAAAGTGCAATTTTAAATTTCGCGCAAAATATCCTGCTGAAAACGTCTCGGTATGATGACGCCTGCACGTGACGTCACAGATTGTAGAGGACATTTTGGGACAGCATTGTGGCCAGCTATTAAGTTGTCTGTTTTCATCGCAACATTCCACAGTATTCTGGACATCTGTGTTGGTGAATCTTTTGCAATTTGTTCAATGAACAATGGAGACAGCAAAGAAGAAAGCTGTAGGTGGGAAGCGGTGTATTAGTGGCCGGCTGCAGCAACACAAACACGTAGCCGGTGTTTCATTGTTTACATTCCCGAAAGATGACAGTCAAGCTTTACCATTGGCCTGTGGAGAACTGGGACAACAGAGACTCTTACCAGGAGGACTTTGAGTTGGATACGCAGACGCGGTACCGTGAGTACGCAACCAGAATGTTGCCATAAGCATTTGTTTAATTTGTATGTGTAACGCAGTACGCAGCTGCGGCTTCCAAACATGTGATCGCTTGCCCGTACGTGCGTGCCGCTATGTGCATGTCACGTACGTAACTTTGGGGTCTTTGGGGAAATATATGTGCTGTATGAACTTTGGGGAGGTGGATGGTACTTTGGGCTGTGGGATTGAGTGTGTTGTGCGGGTGTTTCATTTGTATTGGCGGGTTATATGGACGGGAGGGGGGAGGTGTTTGTTATGCGGGATTAATTTGTGGCATATTCAATATAAGCCTGGTTGTGTTGTGGCTAATAGAGTATATATATGTCTTGTGTTTATTTACTGTTTTAGTCATTCCCAGCTGAATATCAGGTCCCACCCGCCTCTCACAGCATTGAATCGCTTCCACTGCCCTCTAGTCCTTCACTCTCACTTTCCTCATCCACTAATATTTCATCCTCGCTCAAATTAATGGCGAAATCGTCGCTTTCTCGGTCCGAATCGCTCTCGCTGCTGGTGGCCATGATTGTAAACAATGTGCAGATGTGAGAAGCTCCACAACCTGTGACGTCACGCTACTTCCGGTACAGGCAAGGCTTTTTTATCAGCGACCAAAAGTTGCGAACTTTATCGTCGATGTTCTCTACTAAATCCTATCAGCAAAAATATGGCAATATCGCGAAATGATCAAGTATGACACATAGAATGGACCTGCTATCCCCGTTTAAATAAGAAAATCGCATTTCAGTAGGCCTTTAACTCTGCTCTTTTTCTGGCGGCTACAAGTCTTTTTTCATATGATTTATATAACTAAGGTGTTGCTGTAGCTTGTTTTCTTTAGATGCGGTCAGTAGTCATTTTTTCAACTTTTTTTAGTTATTCGAGTGGTGTTCCTCAAGGTTCCATGTTAGGTCTTCTCTTTTTTCATCATTTGGGCCCGCAAGTTCAGTTAAAAAAAACGTGTTGCCACAGATTCAAAAACACTAGCGTTGTCACAGAGACTTTGACTAGTTTTTTTGCAGAAGTTCCTTAAAAAAACAGCAAAGATACTAACTAACGCTGACAAAATAAATAGACCAAAATCAAATGTCTACTGGAGAGGACGCTGGTTCTCCAGAATATAGAAAATAATACAGATGGTGAATAGAGAAGTTGGGCCCTCCTGTCTGTCTGGAAACGTGGCCTCGTAAACACTTTAGTTGAATGTCCATGTTCTCAAGTCAGAGTGGGTGTTTTGTAGAGTGCGTTGAGCAGTGTGAAAAATGTCAAGTCAGTCCAGCCCTTTGGGTTTAATAGCAGCGCCACAATGTAGCTTTTTTTTTTTTGAGACAAAGATTATTTATGTATTTAATATTGGTTTACTTACTATGGTATATTATTTGTTTATTATTTATTTGTTCACTGTTATGTTACAGAGAACAAGGAAATGATTAGGATAAAATTGCTATGGTATAAAAAGGGGTAGGATTAAATAAGCTCTGCTTCTTCCTACTCCTTTTCGGACGTGCTGTAATGAAACAACTGGAAATATGTGATGAATTACATTGTATTGTACGCATGTTCGAAATAAACTGAAATTTAACTGAACTGAACCATGTGGTACTGTACTGTAGTAAGGGGATTCAGATGGCCCCATTCGTCGCAATTTACTTGACACATGAAACGTGACGAATTTGAGGGGTGTATTATCCGGCAGTAGAGTGTTGAATACCTTAAAATGTGTTTTGTGCCAATTCTAACTTTAACCACAGCGTCAGTTGCAATTCAAAGTGGCGCTTCCCATCATTTTCAGCAGACTACATTGCAAAAATGATTAACCCACGACTGACAAAAGATCCACCCAGGAATGGGGCCATATGAATCCCTACCCCACTGTATGTTCTTCCGATAAAAGCAGAGGCAACACAGTAGAGGTGAATGTGTTTTTGAAAACACAAATAAAGTCATGTGAATAAAACTTGAGGACCCTTTTCTAAGGCTGGGCGATGATTGTGATCGTTGATGGCAATTCATTTGAGTTTGCGCGAACATCAGACTCATCACGACGTAATTAATGTTCAATCAGCGGTGTGCCTCTTCTCCTAACACAGCTTGGAAGTGCAGCCCAGAAGAACAATGTAAAGAAATATGACTAACACTAGCATAGTAGTTGAAACAACATTTAGAATGTGCAGCGGCTTTAATGACAAGCTTTACTTTCACTATCTGCCACAGCACCCTAGTAATCCTGACCTGAATGCGGACTGGCAGGCACTCGAACGAGTCTTTATTAGTTCCGACTGGGAGAATAAACGCAACCTCTAATTTTATCAGAAAAAAGGCATTTTCATATCTGAATATTTTTCAATCAGTTTTTTTGTTTACCGGTATGTGTCTGCAAAGGTTACACTCCTCTGATATAACTAGTACTAAAAAAAACCTCTGTAGACAGACACTTTGTGTTATTTTTGTTAGTTTGTGGATAAATAAATATGTTCCTGAAATAATCATTAAAAAAAAATGTTATGTTGGTACTAGGGTTGTACGGTGTACCGGTATTAGTATAGTACCGCGATACTAATGAATCATATTCGGTACTATACCGCCTCTGAAAAGTACCAGTCCGCCATTGGTGTGTCTACACCTAACATCCAGTGTATTGATACCAGGTACAGGACCATATGTAGTCGATACTACTATGATTTTGTCGATATTTTTTGGCATCACATCTTATTTTGTTTTTTTTAATTTATATTATGTTTATAAACTCAGGAAATATCTAACTGGACACATGAGGACTTTGGATATGACCAATGTATGATCCTGTAACGATTTGGTATCGGATTGATACCCAAAGTTGTGGTATCATCCAGAACTAATGTAAAGCATCCAAACAACAGAAGAATAAATTATTATTACATTTTAACAGAAGTGTAGATAGAACATGTTAAAAGAGAAAGTAAGCAGATATTTACAGTAAATAAACAAGTAGATTAATAATTCATTTTCTACCACTTGTCCTTAATAATTTTGACAAAATAATAGAATGGGAAATGACAATATGTTACTGCATATGTCAGCAGATTAAATTAGGAGCCCTTGTTTGCTTACTTACTAATAAAAGACAAGTTGTCTTGTATGTTCATTCTTTTATTTAAGGACAAACTTGCAATAATAAACATATGTTTAATGTACCGTAAGATTTGTTGTTAAAATAAAGCCAATAATGCCATTTTTTGTGGTCCCCTTTATTTAAAAATGTATCGAAAAGTATTGAAATAAATTCGGTACCAGCACCAAAATGTTGGTATTGGGAAAACACTAGTTGGTACACATTATTTTACATTACCTCAAATTCAAACTACACTTAAATGTAATTGTATTCAATATATGTTACAGTATTTGAGTTTTAAAAACACCACAATTTGGGTCACCACTTGCCATTTGCCAAAGCACTGGTGAGAAGTACTGATGTATACAAGTCATTAAAGAAAACAAATAATTAGAGATGTCCGATAATATCGGACTGCCGATATTGTCGCCCGATAAATGCTTTAATATCGGAAATTATCGGTATCGGTTTCAAAATTAAAAAGTAAAATGTATGACTTTTTAAAACACCGCTGTGTACAGGGACACAGAGAGAAGTACAGAGCGCCAATTGCGTGCCGGCCCAGTCACATAATATTTACGGCTTTTCACAATGCAAGGCATACTTGGTCAACAGCCTTACAGGTCACACTGAGGGTGGCCGTCATAACAACTTTAACACTGTTGCATATATGCGCCACAGTGTGAACCCACACCAAACAAGAATGACAAACACATTTCGGGAGAACATTGGCACCGTAACACAACATAAACACAACAGAACAAATACCCAGAACCCCTTGCAGCACTAACTCTTCCGGGACGCTACAATATACACCCCCGTTACCCCCTATCACCCACCTCAAACCCCCCCCCCCCCCCCCCCCCGGCCCACAACCCCGCCCACCTCAACCTCCTCATGCTCTCTCAGGGAGAGCATGAGGCATTTTTTTCCATAACTTGGAAAACCAAAGTACGGACTGGATTATATACATGAACAAAATGCCAGTTGCCAGCTGTTAGCACATATTACCTTGATCAAACATGGCGGAAATGTCTGTTACAAGATACTGCGATAGTAAACAGTACGGATGCAACGGTACTCTCTATAATCCTGCACGAGACAATCCGACTTTAATTTGAAAAAAAATAATCGTGATATTAAATCGAAATCGGATGATATGAAAAAATTCCATCCATCCATCAATTTTCTACCGCTTATTCCCTTCGGGGTCGCAGGGGGCGCTGGAGCCTATCTCAGCTACAATCGGGCGGAAGGCGGTGTACACCCTGAACAAGTCGCCACCTCATCGCAGGGCCAACACAGATAGACAGACAACATTCACACTCACATTCACACACTAGGGCCAATTTAGTGTTGCATGAAAAAATTGATTGTGATAATTGTTTTTGCCATATCCCCCAGCCCTACCCTATTCTGATCTCTTGTCAATTGCAAACCCTTGCATGTGAGTTGAAATATATAAAGATACACAACGAAGAGCAGACCCTTGTGCACGGCTAATGAGCGCCCTGACAGCGCAATGGCGCGAGGAGGTAGTCGTCAGGTCATTAACAATGAATAGTACACGACCACAGAACAAATGTGGAGTGCATCACATAAATAGGCAGAGGAGTGGTTACACACACACAGGCGTACTGTACACATATGTATCCCGTTGATTGCCAGGCCAATTAAGCTGCACAAAAGGTTGACATAAACATTGCAAAGCCTCTGCTTTGTCCTCCCTTAAGGGCTGGAATAGGTTGTACGAGTGCACTGGTATCGTGGTGATTGCCTTTTTCACCCTCCCTGTGGGTTTTTTTTTTTTTTTTTTTTGCATGCCTCTGTTTCTTTAATGTAAGCACCCCAGGGAGGGATCCCTCAAGAAAGACACAGGAGGAGGACATTCAAGAGTCTCAAAGACCATTTGAGGAACTACCATGACCAATAGATCTGAGATGTACTGTACACCATCCAGGGTTACAATGAGAGGGCTGTCAGCATATGTTTGCACATGCTTGTGTACACATCTTGTAGAGGGCCAGAGGGCTTCAGGGAGCGTTAGAGGGCATTTGCTGTGTTGTAAAAGTGCTAAGAGCAAAAGGATTATATAAAGAATATGTTTGGAATCTCCAGCGCTTTACTACATCTGTCCAGCAAACATCCCATCTTAAGCCACTGTAAACATTTTGAAACAGTTTTTGGTTGACTGCACATATGATGTTGCAGTTTCCCAACTCGACTCCCATAGACATGAAGACTATTGTTGCAGATGATTGAATGTGATGCAATGACTCCAATTCAGATGTCAACCGATTATGACGATGCTTAGTTTTGACTCGCAAGTTCGCAACGGTGCAATTTTTGTGCGAGTGACAGCATAGTTTATTTTAAAAATGTGACACCGGATGAAACAATCATAAATGCACACTTTTGAAACTTACACTATATTGCCAAAAGTATTTGGTCACCCATCCAAATGATCAGAATCAGGTGTCTTAACCACTTGGTATAAAATCAAGCACTTAGGCATAGAGACTGTTTATACAAACATTTGTGAAATCAATGATTTCCAGCGTGGAACTGTCATAGGATGCCATCTGTGCAACAAATCCAGTCGTGAAATTTCCTCGCTCCTAAATATTCCAAAGTAAACTGTCGGCTTTATTATAAGAAAATGGAAGAGTTTGGGAACAACAGCAACTCAGCCACAAAGTGGTAGGCCATGTAAACTGACAGAGAGGGGTCAGCGGATGCTGGAGCGCATAGTGCAAAGACTTTCTGCACAGTCAGTTGTTACAGAGCTCCAAACTTCATGTGACCTTCTAATTAGCCCACGTACAGTACGCAGAGAGCTTCATGGAATGGGTTTCCATGTCCGAGTAGCTGCATCTAAGCCATACATCACCAAGTCCAATGCAAAGCGTGGGATGCAGTGGTGTAAAGCACGTCACCACTGGACTCTAGAGCAGTGGAGACGCCTTCTCTGGAGTGATGAATCACGCTTTTCCATCTGGAAATCTGATGGACGAGTCTGGGTTTGGAGGTTGCCAGGAGAACGGTACATTTCGGACTGCATTGTGCGGAGTGTGAAATTTGGTGAAGGACGAATTATGGTGTGGGGTTGTTCTTAACCACTTAGTTCTAGTGAAAGGAACTTTGAATGCTCCAGGATACCAAAACATTTTGGACAATTCCATGCTCCCAACCTTGAGGGAACAGTTTGGAGCGGAACCCTTCCTCTTCCAAACTGGACACATTTAGAAAAACAAGTTTCATTCAAAAATTACAGCTAATTTATATACCATACGTTTGACACCCCTGCTCTAACCCAATGGACGTTTACTATAATGAGAGCGAAGAGTATGTTATCAGGGCTTGAGAATTGCTTGTGGAGACACCTGCTTACATATGCAATTGAAAGATTTCTGCGGGAGCGAGACCAAACCCGTGTCCCGTTTTCAAAAATGCTTGTAAAAACTTCCAGAACACCAAAACTCTGATTGTTCAACATAAGAACGCAGGGAGAGTCTCTAACAGAAACTCTTATTTTATAACTCCTCACTGAGATGTTTTCATAGCAACCTTGGACAATTAAGAGGATGCAATGTGCATCAGGTATACCAGTGCTCCCCAACCTTTTTTGCACCTTGGACCGGTTGAATGTAGGCATTATTTTCAGGGAGCGGCTTTACACGTGTGCCAGAGAAATACAGCAAACAATAAGTACATGAAAAATACAACTGACTATAACGCTGAATTAGTGCAATGAGATGCAGATGGAAATCAGCCTTTGGCTACAATCTGTCACATTTATATGTTCATAATAATGTGCATGTCACAAAGTTACAACAAATATAACAACTTCCTATGAGGAGTTTTATTGAACATTTATAAACAAGCTTGTTGGTGTGTCTAGTGAGACAGGCCAAAGTTAAGTATGAGAAATTTCAGTCGTTTATAAATTATTTCATGTTTCTCTGCGGCCCGGTAGCAAATGCCTCACGGACCGGTACCGGTACCCAGACCCGTGGTTGGGGACCACTGAGTACGACTTACACCGAACTCTTCTTTTTACTGATCAGCATTTCGAAACATCTTCTCCTTCTCAAAACGGGCTTTACTGCGATCTACAGGACTTATGTGGAACTAGGGTTGTACGGTATTAGTAAAGTACCGCGATACTAATGAATCATTTTCGGTATGATACAGTCTCTGAAAAGTAACGGTCCCGCACCCCCCCGCGCCTGCGTCAAAGTCACGTCGTGTCATTGCTGGTTTACGAGCAGACGAGCATGTTCAGCGGCACACAATCACGGAGTACTTACAAGCAGACACAGTGTGTAGACAGAAAAAGGAGAACATTTTGGCTTAAAAACTAACGATAAAGGTGAAGTTAAAACACTAAAACGCCCTCAGGAAGAGATGCTTTAAGACATGGCTAGATAGCTAGCGGCTAACGTCCAGCCCCAGTCGGCAGTGTTTTAGCTACTTCTAAATCACTAATCCTGGTCTCCATGGCGACAAATAAAGTATGCTTCTTACAAGTATCATCCCTGCAGGAGGAGGAATAGCTAAACATGCTTCACTACACACCGTAGCTCACTGGCATCAAAATGTAAACAAACGCCATTGGTGGATCTACACCTGACATCCACTGTAATGATATCAAGTACAGGCACGTATCTAGTTGATACTACTGTGATTATGTCTATATTTTTTGACATCACAACATCTTCTTTCGTTTTTTTAAAATGTATATTATGTTTATAAACTCAGGAAATATGTCCCTGGACAAATGAGGACTTTGAATATGACCAATGTATGATCCTGTAACGACTTGGTATTGGATTGATACCCACATTAGTGGTATCATCCAAAACTAATGTAAAGTATCAAACAACAGAAGAATAAATGATTATTACATTTTAACAGAAGTGTAGATAGAAAAATATATCACTCTTGAATCAACACAGTAGTTACCGTAATTTCCGGACAATAAGCCGCTACTTTTTCCCCTCGTTCTGGTCCCTGCGGCTTATACAACGGTGCGGCTTATTTACGGCCTGTTCTTCTCCGACACCGACGAAGAGGATTTCGGTGGTTTTAGTACGCAGGAGGAAGACGATGACACAATGATTAAAGACTGATTTTTCATATACCGGTAGGCTGGTTATTTTGATAACGTACAGGCGAGCACTTTGTATTACTTTGCACCGTTGTATTATTTGTACTCTGCACGAATGCTGTTCGCCATGTCAAAGATGTGAAAGTTTGATTGAATGATTGAAAGATTTATTGTTAATAAATGGGACGCTTTGCGTTCTCTGTCCCGACAATCCCCTCCGTGGTAGCAGGAACCCCTATATACTACAGTAATTACACATCAAAACCCTGCGGCTTATAGTCGGGTGCGGCTTATATATGGAGCAATCTGTATTTTCCCCTAAATTTAGCTGGTGCGGCTTATAGTCAGGTGCGGCTTATAGTCCGGAAATTACGGTAATACTATGATTAATGTTAATTAAAAACTAAATTTGGGATATAAATTTAATGGAAGTATAATTGTTTGTAAAAAGTATATAATTGGTGCAAAGGTTTAACATGTGTACAAGAATATTTCACATGCCTTTACTGTGTATATAATTGAACAGTATTTATGTTGTGTACAATATGTATTTATAATATGTTGTGAAAAGGAAATGTCATATTTTTTTTGGAAGCTCATCTCGTACTTGACTTTGTTTATAGGGTTAGGCGCAATAAGTGTTCAACTTCAGCCTAAACCCTTTCGGTCTGCAACATTTTTTTTTTTTTAAATGTATGAATGTACAATTGTTTGTTTATGAATGTACATCTGTTTTTTTATGTAAAACTGTTTGTTTATTTTGTTGACCATTGACCGAAGAAATAACAAACTAAACTAGATAGAACATGTTAAAAGACAAAGTAAGCAGATATTAACGGTAAATGAACAAGTAGATTAATAATTAAACTCCTACCACTTGTCCTTAATAATGTTGACAAAATAATAGAATGATAAATGACACAATATGTTACTGCATCTGTCAGTAGACTAAATTAGGAGCCTTTGTTTGCTTACTTACTACTAAAAGACAAGTTGTCTAGTATGTTCACTGTTTTATTTAAGGACTTAACTGCAATAAGAAACATATGTACCCTAAGATTTTTTTAATAAATATAAAGCCAATAAGGCGATTTTTTTGTGGTCCCCTTTATTTAGAAAAGTACCAAATAATTTTAGTACCGGTACCGGTAACAAACTATTGGTATCGTTACAACACTATGTGGAATAGCACATACAGTCCAGCCGTTAATCTGTATAGTGTGTGTGAGCACTTAAATCAATAGATGTGTTGCAGACCGTTTCCTTGAGTTGAACCTGAAAGACTTGGACTTGAAGGTAAAACACTCCTGTTGGAGTTTTTTTTTTTTTTACCAGCATTTACTTTGATATGTGGTAAAATATTCGTATTGATAGCTATAGCTAATTCTGAATGCCTCAGTCGTCCTCGACCTGGTCTAGAGGTGCATCCTCCACCTCCTTGGCCTCGTCCCCCTTCAATCCCTCTTCCGCTATCTGACCCCCATCCCTACCGCTAAATCTCCTTCCTGTCAAGTCGAGCGTCAGAAAAACGCGGAAGTTGTGAACTTGTGAGGCTCGCCGATCAATAAAGCAAGGACACGTCGAGCGATCTATACCAGCAGATACCACCATAAATCGGGGCCGCCGGGCAAGGAGCGTTGTCATCGCCCTCCTCCTCGTCAGTGGAGCGCGTGTAAACAGTTACGTCAGTCACGCCATCACTGTCAGGGCAACAGATAAATCCATATTAGCAGGAGTGAAGAGTGGCGGCCATGATATATGAGCGGGCTGTGTCATATATGTCAACATTCTGAAGATGCTTGCTCATCGGAGGCCAGCTTAACAAAAGCCACTGACGAGAAGTGTGGTTAATGCTATGTGCAGCGTCTGTGAACTTGATCGCCAACTTCTGGTAAGAAATATGATGTTAACCTGACTTAGTTGTTTGTGTGCATTTTGGGTTCCTCTAAAACGCCACCGAACATTGTATTTATACGCCGTACATAAATAGTAGGCTCATTGGTGCCGTCCCAGCAGTCTTCATATTTTCTGGTGACATTATCAGCCGTCTCCATCGTGTGCAGAGCGGGAAATAAATTGCATTTTTGCTGCCGGTTCCGCGGCGGCAGACGGCGGGAGGAGCATTATAATATAAAACATGAATAAACAAAATCACTCATGAGCAAATGTGCAGGAGCATGGGGAGGTAATCTCCTTTAGGCATGGCCCTTGAAATTAACTCAAAGAATCTGCACATGAAACGTGTTGAGAAGATTAATCAAATATTTTTCTCCTCCCAAACCAACATCCCCTCCCTGACTCCTGCTCGCATTCAAACTTTTGGTCCCCCACCCAAATTCAAACATTATGTTAATAGCTAATGAGAGTGTTGACTTTAGTCGGATTGCTTGGCCACGGGTTTATCAGACTGAGGAGAAGGATAACGCTTCATGTAGCGTTTATTTTCCCGTAAGCTGCCGGTGAGTTTTGCGCAAATGTGTGTGGTAAAAAAAAAAAAAAAAAAGACACACTGGTAAAGTAGAGCTGGTGAACGAGGCACATACTACTTTTAAACTTTGACAAGTCTTATTAGAAAACTTAAGGAGACCCTGGTATAATATTTCCTCAAAGTTGTCCAATTAGTTCAAATTACTCATGCATGTGAACCAGTGGAGGCTCCTCCATAGAGGTGGAGGAGGCCTGGCCTCCCCAATAATTTGAGAGAAGAGAGAGATTTAAAAAAAACAATAAATATATTTATTTTATTTATTTATTTTAACAAAAAACGTATTTTTTATTTTTTATATTCATATTATTTTAGTTTTGTTCATAAATCTAAATGTTCCCATGGCTAAAACCCAATATTGCAATTGTAAAGCAACAGGCCAGATTTCCCTATCAGTTTGTATTAAGGGAGGCCAGGCCTCCCCTAGGAAATTAGCTTCTCATAGAAGTCAATGTAATGCATGCTTTTTCATGCCAATATGTGATTGGCCAGATCACTGAAAATGGGTGGGCAACGGAGGCCTGGCCTCACCATGCATTGTGTCCAGGGCTGAAAGATTGACATTTTGTTCGTCCAATCACATGCTACTGGTTCATTTGGAATCAATCCTTTCCTTTCCTAATCAACACAGAAGCCATTTTGAGAATTCGCCAGCCACTTCAGTCAAACAAACACTCGCCATAGTGGCTACGAGTGTCCTATCAACTTGTGCTTTTCAGGAAATTTAGAGAACACCCCTGGCTATCATCCGTGAAGTTTATAGCTCATATAGCCAAATACTTTTGCTTAAAACGACCTCGGAAATCGGCGAGATTCTGGCGCAATTTGAGTAAATGAAGCCAGCACCAACCTGTGGAGTGGAGTCCAGGAGAGAGCATGCCGCCCCTCAGCTAAACCAGATGTGAGTTGAACTAATTAGATGTCTCTACCAGTGTTACACCACTAGTTCTCAGTAGTAATAACACTCCATTTTGTCTGTGTTTCTCAGCAGATAAAGCCAACTGGAACCATATTTTTACATATTTTATATTAAATATATTGAATAAAACTACATATGATAAAGAAAGTGTTATCTTATCTTTTTTATATGCTAAACTTGATTAAATTGGTGATTACATGTTGAAGCTGTAGAAGAATGAAAAATGTAAGCTAAACAAAATTGTTTTTAACTACATAATTAAAATTCCTGCCTTTTACACATGTTCACTTGGCGTTTATATAACATCCAAATGTCATTTCTCAGCTTAATTATCAGGCAGGCTCATAGACTTACAGCAATGTAATTTCTTCAGGAAGGCACAAGGCTAAGCTCTGCACAATGAATTGCATCAGCAAGAACTTTCTGACTGTAGCTTACACTCCAAATAGTATGCCTTTGGCCAGCACAAAGACAGATAAGAGAACAGGGAACATTCCATCGCGAGTGAAGTGAGCAAGCGGAAAAAAATGGCCTCCTCAATTCTGGAAGTCACCAGCCTCCACTGATGTGAACGTGTACGGAAAAAAAAAAAAACTTTTAATTTGCAGTTTTTAGGAGGACACCGTTTTACGAAAACCGTATTTTCCGGACCATAGGGCGTACCGGACAATAAGGCGCACTGCCGATGAATGGTCTATTTTTGATCTTTTTTCATATATTAGGCGCACCTGATTATAGGGCACATTAAAGGAGTCAAATTATTATTATTTTTTTCTGAAAGGAAAACACTTCCTTGTGGTCTACATAACATGCAATGGTGATTCTTTGGTCAAAATGTGGCATAGATGATGTTTTACAGATCATCTTCAAGACGCTTTCTGACAGTCGCTTCCGGATGCACCGTCTTATTTACGTGGCTCACCTTCGGCAGCGTCTTCTCCCCGTCATCTTTGTTGTAGCGGTGTAGCGTGCAAGGACGGGGGTGGAAGAAGTGTCAAAAGATGGCGCTAACTATTTTAATGACATTCAGACTTTACTTAAATCAATAACGGAGCAGCGTCTCCTCATCCGGAAACAACCACATCGGAAATGTGTCCCGTGAAAAAACGTCAAACCGGACTCCAATAACTAAATTTCCTTGGGTGAATAATGTAAACTCACTACACCGGTATGTTTTAGCGCTTTCACGGTGAGTTTACTAACAGACATAAGTAAGAACTTTACACTACTTTATATTAGAAATGGCAACAGCTGAGGATGAATGTTCCATAACAAGAAGATAGAGAAAAAGAAGCTTATCGACTACGGCGTAGACGCGGACGCGCACAATTTTTACAGGACTTCTACAGATCCCAAATGCAGATCAGCAGGTACCAGAAGGTAAGAAAAGTTGCTCTTGCATAATGTTGTGAAACAAAACGCCAGATAATGTCTTACCTTATACACACACCATAATAATACTCGTATGTTTAATACGCCGACAATCCTTCAAGCGGTGCGGCTTCATAGCTTACCAAAGTCATACTAAAACATTATGATAGATTTTTGAGCACTGTGTGTAATGTTCTATATTTTCAATGGAACATATAAAATGTTGGTGTTGTTTACTTGAGACATATTGCCATCATAGTGCTGTCTACACTTTTCTCTTATGTTTGCCTGCCATCTACTGGTCACACTTATCATTACACCATGTACCAAATAAAAAAGCTTTGAGGTGAGTAAGCTCAACCAAACGTATTCCTTACTTCAGGCGCACCGGCTTATAAGGCGCACTGTCGAGTTTTGAGGGAAAAAAATATTTTAAGTGCGCCTTATTGTCCGGAAAATACGGTAAATACAAAACATTTTTAGAAACAATGCTGTATTTATTCAGTTAAAAGGACAACTAAAAATGTTTAACCTGCCTGCTAGTAACGCAATATTTAACAGATTGAAATAATCAGTACTCTAAACAAGCTGAATAGTGTACAAAGTAAAATAAATAAAGCGGTCACGTATCTCAAAATATTGCCTAGATCAAATAAATATTGTTAAAATATAAAAGGATACGTGTCAAATGCCGGCTTCATATTAATACTCAAATATGATCCTACATTGAAAATACCTTGTGCAATGTCAACAAAAAAACTACTTTGTGAAGTTGGACATTTGAATCAATTCAAATTCGAATCCAAGCTCCGTATATCACTCGTGAAACTTACAGAAGATGAGGCGTCTTCAAGGAGACTTGCGATCTGAGAGTACAACGCTCGGTGGAACTCGTCTACGTCTGAAATATTTCCATCCAGGTAGCACCTCACTAGGCGCTAGTGAGAGAGCAGACGGCGAGATCCGGTATCTTCCACCACTGACAAAAGCCGATCATCTAAGCCGATGAATTCCGTAACTTTCTTTGAAATTTGCTTGGCCTTCTGGCTACGTGCTCACACGGGTGAGTGTTGCCTAGCGTTGGCCGATTTGGCTTCCTTTTCGCATTAGCTGCTCCCGCCGGCTTTTCATTCTCTGCTGTGAGCCTTGAGAATTCACCATTTACCGACAAATGTCGGCTCTTCAAATGCCGCATCAAATTGTTTGTGTTAAAGTTTAACAACCCCCCCCACAAGATATTTTCTCGTGGCATGTGTTGCAATATGCAAACTGAACATCGTTCTCACAGATAACAAAAAATATGTTTGTTTTGAATTACCGCCGCCACGCGCATGTGCGGTGTGATGAAAAGAACAAGGGTGATACTACACTGCTCGCAGGCTGCAGGCTGCAAAGTATCAGCGAGATTCCAGGGTTTGTTTTTTGTGATCGGCATTAATCTGGAACGTCCTTTTTTCCCAGCCATCGGCCGATACTGACCGGCGGCCGATCGATTGGTACATCCCCAATTATTTCATAAAACTACTGTAGTTGTTTGTAGTACATGATATAGCAGGGGTGGGCAATTCATTTTTACCGGGGGCCGCATGAGCAACCCGAGCACTGCTGGAGGGCCACATCGACAATATTTCAATTAAATTTTGCTCAATATTATTTTTGATATATACCGTAAGATAAATAATAATAATAATTAATAATAATAGTAATACTTCAACATAGTGTATGTAACAGCATTCCATGACTAATATAAATAAATTAACATTAATAATAAATGACAGTAAAATAAGCACACGTATGACTGAGGAGTCATAGTGTAACTTTGTGTGATGTTTGAGTTGTCCGACTTTTTGTGTGGCCATAAACGCACCAGTGGTTTAGTGCTATGCGTGTTGGTGACAGATGACAAGTTGGTTTTGGCCTGGTTTGTACGGCAGAAAATGACTAGTTTTTCGAGATAGAAGTGTTTTACTTATGTTTTTGATGTGGTTATGGCCGAATATAAACAGTTTTGCTCAATAAAGTGATCGATATAATTCCTGGCCTCGAAGCATCTCGATGGACGTTACAATAATTGAACGGTGTTCAATTGAACGGTGTTGACGAACACCGTTAGGGCCGCTTGTTGTCACTGTCACTCAAAGTTGCATTGCAAAATTACATAGAATAAATGTGTTTATTTTGTTTAGAATTCAGATGGGATTTGATTTGGTGCGCGGCATATATTTGCTGCGCGCAGCAGACGCTTGAGCAGTGCGCAATTGCGCAGGCACGCACCTTAGGTGAGGGGACGTTGCATGGCAGTCCATGTCTTGTTGGAAACACGCCATTCTTCATCAACTTTTCTCTTTTTAGCGTCTCGGGTGTAAACCGTGCATCACTTGTCGCTGCATGTGCACCTTCACTCGCAGGTTACACACTGACACACGGCCATAAATAATAATTTTCAAAATAAAAGCAGCACAGTTGTATTGCGCGCACGACATAGATGTTTTTTCAACTTTATTTTGTAATTAATGATTGCAGCTGTTCACATTCACACACAATCACGCACAGGCAGACGTCCACACGGAAGTAATACAAATAACGATTTTCAAAACAAAAGCAGCACCGTTGTATTGCACACTCGACATAGATACTTTTTAAAATGTATTTTGTAATTTATAATTGGCCTCACGCGGGCCGGACAGGGACGCACAAAGGGCCGGATGCGGCCCGCGGGCCGCAGAATGCCCAGGTCTGTGATATAGTAATGTGTTCTATACAATATTATCTAAGCGTTTGTTATTCTCTATAAAAGGCATGGTACATGTTAAAAATGTTGAATTGATTTCAACTCATTTCAAAGGGCGGGGCTGATTTTAGTGTTTTAAGTTACGAGCTCATTCGTGGAACATCTATCCATCCATTTTCTACCACTTGTCCCTTTCGGGGTCGCAGGGGGTGCTGGAGCCTATCTCAGCTGCATTCGGGCGGAAGGCGGGGTGCACCCTGGACTAGTCGCCACTTCATCGCAAACAGATTGAGGCAAAAATAAAAAAGTAAACTTCCATCCATCCATCCATTTTCTACCGCTTGTCCCTTTCGGGGTCGCGGGGGTTACGGGGGGTCGCTGGAGCCAATCTCAGCTGCATTCGGGCGGTAGGCAGGGTACACCTTGGACAAGTCGCCACCTCAAACGTATTTAATAAATTACAACATTGCAATATATACATATATCTAAAAAAGTACTACGAAACAAGAAGTGAAATTGTAGTATTACTGGGGAAAAAAAGAGTGAAATAATGTGGTAATTTAGCAAGGAAAAGATTGTCTATCATCATAAAAAAAGATGGAAAGAGTAAAGTCTTGTAAAAAGGTTACTAAGGATGACATTTAAAAATGGTCATATCTAGAGTAAATACTTTGTATGAAGTTACACAATAGTACGATTAAAAAAGTACAACTATATTACAGAGAAATGTTTAATATACTATAACAAAATATAATTGCACTAGCACACAATATTTGAAGAAAACACGTTTTTATAAATTTTATGGGTAAAATTACATTTTTCTTGGGTCCGTTCATCTTTAGCCAGAAGACTTTTAAAACACATTTTAAGATATTACAATTGTGGGAGGTCTAAAAGAAAATTCTGACTTTATACTCTTGCAAGATTAGGTATATGTTTGATAAAAAAAATTAAAAAAAAGCTTTTGTTTTTTTCCAAGTCCACCTTTTTCACGACTCCCACCCATACAACTGTTTTTTTTTTTGGTAGAATTGGATATTTAAACTTATATTTTTATTGTTTTACAAAAATAATTTACACTTTTTATCTTTTTTTTTACTTGTTTCGGTTTAGATTTAATACTCCCTTGCGTCGTATTTGACTCTAATGCAATGATGACCAGAATTAAAATTGTATTACAGTATCATAATTGGCAGGGAGAAAATCGCAAGCAAAAATTAAAATATGTTTATATTAGAAAGTCAAATTATTGAGGGGACAAATGCGTCTGGCGCTTGGTTCCACAAATTGGAACTTTTTTAAGGTGTTTTAAATGATATTGAATGTTACTTTGGCTGGATGAGACAAACATATCCCATGATGCATCTGTCAAACTGTGGTAGAAAATAGCAGCCAAACCTTCTCTTGAACACCTTGGTGGTCACACATCAAGTCGTAGGTGTGCTGTGAAGTGGGCTGTGCTAAGTTAAGTTAAAGGAACACGGGAATCGCGTCGCCACCTCATACATCTTTCATGTCAAAAGGCTGTCATGCACAAGCGCAGGTAAATCACTCATCTGTCCGCGTAATCATGCAAATTTGTATTATCCCTCATGTCGCACACGCCTCTTGGCACTCATTTATGCATTTCTGTCTTCGTGTCAGATTGCTCACATCGTGTCGGACAAACCCTCTTGAAAACATACCAACCAAGTGGTTTTACTAAAATGAGGCGCTAAAAGTAGAAACCAGGCACAGATTCAGGCTATCAGGACTCAGGTTTGCGGAACTATCATCCAGTTTGGGAAATAGATGCCTTTACTACGGTTAATGAATAGATTAAAATAATTCCTTTCATAGATAAAAGCTTATCGTAATTAATTAGGTAGCAATGTTTCAATTTTCAATTGCAAAACGGGTTTAAATAAATACACAATGAACATTAGCAGGAAATCAAAATAAGTCAATTAACCATTTGTCTTTTTGAGCTAGTTTTGCTAGTTAGCTAGATAACTCTATTTTTTGGCTGGCTAACCAACTTGTTTTCCCCTTTTTTCCACCTAAATCGGAGGTCGGAACCCCAGTGACTCCCTGGAGCTTTCTCAAAAATGCATGTACCGTATTTTCCGCACTATAAGGTGCACCTAAAAACCACACATTTTCTCAAAAACTGACAGCGCGCCTTATAATCTGGTGCACCTTATATATGGATTAATATTAATATTCATTTTCATAAAGTTTAGGTCTCGCAACTACGGTAAACAGCCGCCATCTTTGTTCCCCGTAGAAGAAGAAGAAGCGCGCGGTGCATGCTGGGATATGTGACGTTTCATTTCCATTTGTGTGTTTATGTAAAGACCCCAAAATGGCTCCTATTAAGTGTGTTGTCTGTCTAATTATAAATAATGCAGACGAGGCGTGTTGGCTGAGTTCTCAACGTTTACTTACAGCGTGCTCATAACCCATACTTGCCAACCTTGAGACCTCCAATATCGGGAGGTGGGGGTGGGGACGGGGGGCGTGTTTGGGGGCGTGGTTATTTACAGCTAGAATTCACCAACTCGAGTATTTCATATATATATATGTATGTATGTATGAAATACTTGAATTTCAGTGAATTCTAGCTATATATATATATATATATATATATATATATATATATATATATATATATATATATATATATATATATATATATATATATATACATATACATATATACATATATATATATATATATATATATATATATATATATACGCATATATATATATATATATATATATATATATATATATATATACATATATATATATATATATATATATATATACATATATACATACATATATACATATATATATATACATACATACATACATATATACATACATATATATATATATGTATATATATATATATCTATATATATATATATATATATATATATATATATATATATATATATATATATATATATAGATATATATATATATATATATATATATTTTATTTACATAAAAGAAATACTTGAATTTCAGTGTTCCGGTGGCTATCCAGTAGATGGCAGTATTGTCCTGTTTAACTTCTCCGTTCATGATGAGTATATCATTTCGGCCACCGTGTTCAATGAAGAAGTCTGTTCTACATATTTACAGGCAACATACATACACCTTCCCCTTCGAACTGTCCTGGATGAACTGAAATTCTTGTTTCCATTCGTTTTGGAACTTGCAAGCGTATTTCTTCATCTTGCTCGTCGACGGCGTCGCCATGTCTGTAATTTCCTCGTTCTTCTGCTTCGTCTCCTTGTTGTGTGCGCAGTTTTCCACTCTACTCTCTAAAAGCCCTAGATGTTATGACGTCATTGGGCAGGCAAGCTGTTTATATTGTGGGAAAGCGGACGTGAGAACAGGCTGTCCCCACTCAGTCTCAGGTCCGCATTGAGCTGGAGGGGGCGTGGCCTCCAGCTCCGGCTGAATACCGGGAGTTTGTCGGGAGAAAATCTCTGCCGGGAGGTTGTCGGGAGAGGCGCTGAATACCGGGATTCTCCCGCTAAAAACGGGAGGGTTGGCAAGTATGTCATAACCCCATTCTAACTGCCGGCATACAACAACGCTTCTCAGGTCTACCGCGCATGCTCGTCACTACCGTTGCATGCTGGGTAGTGTAGTTGTTATATTCGCTAGCTCATATCACATTAAGAGACACACTTACGCGCTTAATTCAATACTCGCCGTCATTCTAGGTGGATTGACAAAAGAACTCCAGCCGCTAGATATTGGTGTCAACAGGGCATTCAAAGCTAGACTGCTAAGTGCGTGGGAACAGTGGATGACAGAAGGCGAACACACGTTCACCAAGACAGGGAGACGGCGCCGGACGACATATGCCACTATCTGCCAGTGGATCGTAAATGCCTGGGCTGATTCAGTCTCAACTGTGGTCCGAGCTTTCAGGAAGACAGGAATTGTCACTGAACTGCTGGACAACAGCAGCGACACTCATTCCATTAATGACGACTTTTGATGAGACAGAGCCGTGCTGGATGCCGTATTCGCCCAACTGTTTAATTCGGGCACTGAAGAATAAGAATTTGAGGGATTCGTGGATGAGGAATAACTTCATAAAGTGAGCTTTACATGTTTATTTTGTGTGTTGTGTTGTGTGACATTAACGTTTGAGCAACGTTGAGTTATTGATATATTGTTATTGCTCTGCACTATTTCGAGTGTTACTATATTGTGATAGCACTAACGTTTGATTTACGTAACACGAGTAAATCAGCTGTTTATTCATTTTGAGAGTTGTCAGAACGCTGGTTTGTAATCTATTAATAAAGTTTGACTGACTTATCTGACTGTTTTGTTGACATAGGAGCACCTTATAATCCGGTGCGCTTTATATATGAACAACGTTTTGAAATATGCCATTCATTGAAGGTGCGCCTTATAATCCGGTGCGCCTTATAGTGCGGAAAATATGGTAAATGTAAAAGATGGTGGAAAAAAATATAATTTTAGTTTTAATATTGTATCTTTAAGAGAACAAACATGACACAAACCTTTCTAATTGTCAGAAATCCCACTGTTTATTGTTAAACATGCTTCACTGATGAGAGGATTTGGCGAGCGCCGTTTTGTCCTACTAATTTAGGCGCTCCGTGAACGCACCGTAGTTTGTTTACATGTAGCTGCCACAGAAAGACGTATTTCATGCCACTCCTTTTTTGTCTCATTTTGTCCAACAAACGTTTTATGCTGTGTGTGAATGCACAAAGGTAAGCTTTGTTGATGTTATTGACTTGTGTGGAGTGCTAAATCAGGCATATTTGGCCACTGCATGACTGCAAGCTAATCGATGCTAACATACTATTTAGGCTAGCTGTATGTACATATTGCATCATTATGCCTTATTTGTAGGTATATTTGAGCTCATTTAATTTCCTTTACTTATGTCCTCTGTGTATTTAATTTATATTTGCATGTCTCATGACACATTATCTGTATGTAATATTGGCTGCATTTCTTATAGTTGTTTTTGTGTCATGTTGTTATAGACCATAGCAAACGTTACCCAGCTTGTAAAGATTGTAATAAATCCATTAGAGGAAGACAGCCTGTCATTTCCTTTTACTTGGACACACACATCTATAACTTTGGCCATTAAAAGCCAGTCCTTTCCAGGAGTTATCTCACCCTCGGAGAAGTTTTACTAATGTTTTCCAATGCTGTAAAAATGTGTACAATAAATTACAATAACATTTCTTTTAACAAAGATTCGCTTCAGCCTGCGAAACACAGTCATTTTGATGGTTAATAGCTAATATAAAGACCCTACATTATGTGTTGCCTGCATTCTAAGACTTATTTAAGGCTTTTAATTTTTTGCAGCTCCAGAAGGATTTTTATTTTTGGTCCAATATGGCTCTTTGAACATTTTGGGTTGGCGACCCGTGACCTAAATCAATAGCCAGCTAGCTTACCCATTTTTTTTTTAGAAAAGTTAAAGTTAAAGTTAAAGTACCAATGATTGTCACACACACACTAGGTCTGGCGAAATTATTCTCTGCATTTGACCCATCACCCTTGATCACCCCCTGGGAGGTGAGGGGAGCAGTGAGCAGCAGCGGTGGCTGCGCCCGGGAATCCTTTTTTTGGTGATTTAATCCCCAATTCCAACCCTTGATGCTGAGTGCCAAGCAGGGACGTAATGGGTCCCATTTTTATAGTCTTTGGTATGACTCGGCTGGGGTTTGAACTCACAACCTACCGATCTCAGGGCGGACACTCTAACCACTAGGCCACTGAGTAGGTAAGTGCATGTTAAAGTATAAGATAATCAAATGACATAAAAAACAATGATATTAAAAATAATAAAACAGCCCTACAGAGAATCCGTATTCAATTGTTGGCCCGTAACGATGTCTGAAATGCTACAGTAAGTTCATAAAAACAGCAAACAGCTTATTAAAAAACAAAAAAACAATCTGGAAATAATTTAATCTGTGTTGCATTATTAAAATGTTTATTTTGTTTTATTTTTCCTTTTTTGGGGGGGAAATGGCGGGACACTATCTTCCCAAACTTGAAAAATTACAGGGTGATAGAGAAATAGTATCTCGATAATTGCACATGTCTAACTGCACGTTTAGAACATTTGACAAAGAATGCTGAAGCATTAAAAAAACAGATCTTTGAGCGTGAGTGTTAACATGATTCTTCCTGATTCATGACTTTAATACTTCATTCATGTCCATTTGTTGAATAAAAACGTGTGTTTAATTTTTTGCATGGACATGATCAACTAAAGATGAATAATGAAGGAAAAAAACAGCCCTAAATCAAACAGTGCAATATTTTGATACCTTTTTTGTTGCACGTGACGTCATGTTCGGTTGCAGACTCAAGTTTTGGAGGGCATATTTGTCACAAATTGTCAGAATTGTCCATGCCAACAAAAGCCTACCTGATTGAAAGCGCTCGGAAGTAAGGCTCCATTTTTCAAATTGTGTTAACTTGATGCTAATTTATATGGGATTTCAATATACATGCTACTAATGAGCATTAGCAATTCTACCTCGGGAGTTCAATACCTCTAAATTTGGTCATCAAAATTACAACTGAGATTCACGTTATAATCAAACAGCTGGGTTGTAATAAGTACAGTACTTACAGGAGACACATTGTAGGACTTAGCAAAAAACAAGGCTGGCACATTCATCTTATTTGCAAAGACTACTTCAGGACTATACAGCAAGACACAGCGGACACACTGAATTGAGACTCAGAAGTGGCAGCAAAGAAGATAAAACAACTGGACGGCAGAGTTATTACCAGCTCACTGTTAAATGTTTTTTTAGTAGGGCCGTCAAAGATAAATGTGTCAGGCGTTGACCAGAAGTTCTTTAATGGCACACATCTTTTTAACGTGCGATTAACACGCAGGGCTCCTTTTTGACCGTCGATCCATTCAGCGAGAGTTGAAATGCAATGGCATTCAGGTACCGATGAACCACAATCTCAAAAATAGCATGCACAAATGCACAAATAAAGAGAGACGTTATGGAAATCTCAGATCCAAAGCCATGGTAAGTCGTTCTCCTGACAAGAAAAGACTATATTATCTTAGATCACCGTGATACTACATCATATAGCTTGCAGTGAGGAGAAGCTTCACGTACGTGTTAGATTACAGCTGAGTGCAATGGTAACATAACATGTAGATTGTTACATTAACTGCTTTCGTAAAATGTAATAAAAGCTCAGCAAAAAAAGAAGACGGTAGAGAGGAAGTCTGGAGTCACTTTTTTGTCAGAGACTTTCACCAAAACATGTGAACACCTCTTCTCATACCAATCACACACTGCCGGATTCACAATAATTGCGCTCCTCGTCACACCCTATCTGACTACATAAGAAAAGAAAAGAAAATCCTCTTACCTTACGATCATGCTTTGTCAAATATGTTTCCACCTAAATAAATGTTTTATGCCGGATTGAAATGAAGTGTTTATTCCTTATAACCTGTTCTGATTGATATTTTGCAATTTCATAATTTTTAGCAGGCGGAATATTACTTTTGAATCATAAATAGAGAACGTTAAACATTGCCATGCAGAGTAATGAAGACGATTAACTTGTACAACATATAACGTATAGAATATCAGAAGCATTTATTAAAGTAAAAAATATCACACTTTACATTACTAAACATCTTTGACAAACTATGATCATAACAACCGACATACATTATTGTGTTATTGTGTGAAACTGATATCTAAACACTGTGTAGCTCCTCTCCTCTGAATGCAAGTGATCCTACAGCAAGATTACAAATGCTATATTCCTACAAACTACAAAATCTGGCAAGACAACGCACTGCAGGTTTTTTTTTTTTTTTTAAATCATTTTTGTGTTAAGCTGTTTAAAAAAGCATAACGTTTGAAAACCATTTCATTACAGCAAACTAATTGTCCAGTCATTGTAATAATAAATTGAAAATAATCTGTCTACGGTACACTTATTAAGGACTAAAAATTATAATTATTCACAGTCAATTTTGAACAAACTGCGATCGATCGTGATTAAATATTTTATCCGTTTGACAGCCCTATTTTAATATTTTATTTTAAACAAATAAAAGAATAGCACATGAACTCAGCAAAATACCATAAATATGTATTTTTGAGTACTGGTATTGATTCCCAGGTACAGGGAATGTATGCCGTATCGGTTCAAATGTGAAAAGTACCCACCCCTAGCGAGATGGATATTGACACAAAAAGCAACATAAAAAATAAGTCTGTCTTCAAATACAAGTGCATTAAAGGATTTCATTGAAACAAATAATAAAACATTGGTAAGTTTCTTCTTCCATTTTCTTCACCGGTCAAGGCTGATGGTGATCTCTGAACTTTTGGACAATATAAATAGAGACCTAAGACAGTGATTTATACATGACTGCTAACCCGATTTAAAGACTTTAAATGGGACCTATGATGAATTTAAAAAATGTCCAATTTATAAAAGGTTCTTACAATGTTGGATACTTGTGACAAACAATGCCAAAGCGTTATTTAGCCTTGAGTTTGCATGCAGTTTTGGATGGATAAATAAATGTTTTAAAAATTGGGAAAATACATGTAGATTTGAATAATCATAGGTCCGCTCTAAAATACTCTTTTGAAGACAAAGTATAAAATATGCACACATATAAAGTAAACAGATATAAAACACCCCAAGGTAGCTGCATATTCAGTATGTGATGAGCATTTAAGCCATTTGACAAACACTGAAGTATGCTGCTCCCTTTAAACATCACAGCCATAAATAAAAAGTATGGAAATCCATCTTGAACGAGCAGCCGACGTGACAAAACAAGCCAGTGTGGCCTTCACTTTAATACACAATCTAGGAAGAGTGACAGAATTTTGAAAGGCAAAGTCACGCTCAGACCTTGGAATATGTTATGCAGTGCTTGGATATTGGCGTGGACGAGCTGGGGAGGGAGGTGGTGGGTGGGTCGGCAATGTTTGTGAACGTCCCCGGTGGCCCGAGAGCGTGTGCATGCCTGATCAGTCGCTGGTCCGATGTGGTCGCCGATGACTGATGAGTTGGCAGTGGACCTTGGAGGTTTGGGTGATAGCCTTTCAGTGTGTGATTCACGGGGAGCGCCCTGTGCACTGACACCCCCCTCGGGTTGTGATTGAGTTCGCAATCCTGCGCCATTCCTCCCCAAGTATATATGGCTCCCCAAATAAATGAATGGCAGAATCATGGTCCAGAAGCAATACAGTAGCCCTGACAGTCTGGACTGGATGAGATCATCTTTAATCTTTTATTCTTTAATGTATTCTGGGACATCTACTTGTGCATTCCTAGGATTTTAGCTTGTTCACTTACTGGATATATGTATGAGGGCTTTACACAACATATGTTTATACCATAAAATCTGTAATTATAATCGGGGCGTTTAAATGAAACTAATCACAAAGACAACGTTAATTGGAGTGAGGTTATTATTTCCACAATTTAAAAACTCATATTTAGGTCTGATTTGATATATTTTTTTGCTGGACTATACATTGATGAGATCAAACTAAGCAGTAATTTAATGATAATATATAATAATATTAATGCAAGTGTTCCTTACAAAAACACACGTTTTAGTATGTGTTATCATTGTAAATGGAAATTCAATAACTTGTAATTATCCAAAATTAGTAAACAAACAATTGCTTGAAAAATTGAGTCTCAATCCCATTTAGCAAAAATTGCACTAAAAATGCTAAGCATCTTTGAATATTTTTTTCCCCAGTTGGAAAAACTTAGTTGGTTTGTTTTGTTTTTTTGTTATTGCCATTACTTTCCAACAAATTCAGAATAATTGTTTGACGGTCCGTGTTGATGGGCTCATTTTGTCCAAATATTTCCACACCTGACATTTGTCTTTGCAAAAATGTTTTTCTCCTAATTTGTGTGACTTTGTGTTTGGTTCTGTCGCTGTTCTTTGTGTGCGTTAGCTAGCGGTCACGCCTCCGCCCTCCGAGACAAAGACTGGTTGGCTAACAAGAGGATTCACTCCGTCCATTTATTATGTTATTTAATAAATGCACTTAAGTGCTGAGAACGATGCACATATTTAATCATCTTGCACCCTGATAGGAAATGACAGACGAAGAAAACCAATACATACAACATGGCAATTTATGGATGACAGCAAAGTTATCAAATTCATTTTCATTTATCATTCAACTAATTGATTTATTGACTATCGTCCCAGGCCTGATTATAAAGAGTGATCTATTAATTAGTTGGTTCAATTAATCTAATAAATCGAATAAACATGTTGTGCCCTTAATGCGTATTTTAGGGAAAATAGTTGACATAAGGAATTTTCTGCTTGCCATAATCTTTATTCTTATTTTTATAATAAATGCACATAACCAACATTGTAATTACACTTTTAACATGCATGTATTAATTAATAAAACAATATTTTATGTTCACCAACACACAGATCATGGCATGTCTGCGCACTATTTCAGCTGCCATGCAGAAACCATGTTTGCATATTTAAAGTTCACGGAACTCCAACTGGTCTGGTCTGGTCTGGTCAAATTGTTTTCTTCAATAAGGTCTAAAGGGTCTAACCCCCTCTCTCTACTTTTTAGCCCTCTCCCTAAATTGTGCGCGTTCCCGTAAGGGTAGTGGCGTCCCAATTGCTCTTTGCATATATTTGGGTAGTGGGCATAACGAGGGCTAAGGGGTATGAATCCAGCCCTTCAGTGCGAGGGATTTCAGATGCCGACTCGCCCAGGGAGGAACAGAGAACATTTCTCAATTTCTGCATAAATTACATGATACGTTACTTTGTACGTTAGCCAACTCGCCACGCTGACGAAAATCTTGCAAATGTGAAAACACTAACGTTAAATACGTTCAAAAAATTATCAAGATACAAAATTCGTCATTTGCTGCTTCTTGTCTGTTTAGTTATTTTATTCATTAACCAAAGCAGGATGAATGATTAAAAAAAAGCATCTCATTCGTTAACTCTATTGCTGCCTGGTTTGTTGCGTAATGGTGGGAGTAGGGTTGTAACAAAGTACCACGGTACTAATGATTTAAAAAAAAGATACTTCTGCCTTTGAAAAATACCAGTACTTTTTTTCATCCACATATGGCGCAATGCGGCGGTGAAGTTGCTAAGCCGAGGTGTATGAGTGTGTGAATACGCACGCACACAACGCATACAAGCATAAACAATGTGGAGAGGATATAATGGCAAGAAAAAAACAATTTTACTGGTTGATAAAGAGGGTGCATATTATATGGAGGTATTTGTTGGCTTCCAAACCACCAATAAAGGTGACACTTTAAACACAGAAGTTCCGCGCTGCATGCAGTGCTTTAAAACATACCTCGCCAAAAAAGGTGGCAGTATAGTATTACCACCTTTGTTTCAAACTTAGGTACATATTTAAATAACAAGCATTCAGATCTGCACAGGGACTTTAAAGAGTGACAGGTAATAATAATGTAATTAACAAGCTCCCCTCTGCACATATAGACACGCACACAGCTGGTTGGCTTGTTGCAAAGTTTTAGCACAGTCAAAACCGTCCACGTAGCATAAATTAATGCTAGTGAATTGACTGAATTTCGCTACAAATTAATTATTGTATTTGTCTTAAAACACAGATCAAAATTGGCAACCATAAATAAAGAAGCATTTAATACAAGGTCAATAAATATTTTTTTTATTTTATCCTTACTCTAGATCAGGGGTGTCAAACTCATTTTAGATCGGGGACCACATGGGGAAAAATCTACTCCCAAGTGGGCCGGACTGGTAAAATCACGGCACGATAACTTAAAAATAAAGACAACTTCAGATGATTGTCTTTGTTTAAAAATAGAACAAGCACATTCTGAAATTGTACAAATCATAATGTTGTTGTTGTTGTTTTTTACAATTACCTGTTGCGGTTAATAGTATATATACTTTATTTGTCATTATTTATATTTTCTGAATAAATTATTTGATAATGTTCATCAGTCAACTCATTGCTGTTGATTTACAATCTATCAAGATATAAAAATTATATCAATCAAATTACAGTATGTTATTTATGTAGTTTGATCATTTTCCTCGACTGATACTGTACTAACATCATGTGGTTTATTTTGTACATATGTAGCATCATCCACAAAGATACAAAGAATTGCTATTGTGACATCAAGTGGACACATTTAGAACAGCTGTTTCTTTCATTCAAAAAGTTTCAACACAGTCAAGATCACGGAGGGACTGGTGCAAATTGTTCCAGAGTCTGGGAGCTATTGCCTGGAATGCCAGGTCTCCACGGGTTGTAAAACGAGTTTTTGGGATCTTTAAAAGACCCTGGCCTGAGGAGTAGTAACGTAAACTATGCAGTGACGTAGCAAGTGGTGTCCCAATTCTTAGGGAAGATTACAACCCGTTGTTGCTTCATTTCGAGGGTGTAGTGGTAGTGAGTGAGGGTGAACATTAGGATTGGGCCTAATTCTGATATACACCATGGCAGTGTGAACAGAAAATGCATAGGATTCATTATTCTTAGATCTCAATCTGAATTAGGCATTAAGTGCTCCAGTGTAAAACTCTGCTTAGAAGGATGCTGAATCCTTACCTTCCCTTTTGTTTTTGTCCGACTTCTTCCCTGCTGACCACAGTATGTTAGAACATGATCAATCACGCTCTGACTCCTCCTGTAAAGTTAGGTAATTGTAAAGTCTCTGAATCATTGTTCAAGAGCCGAGACAGCTTTAACTGTCTCCTCCGAGTCTCATCCACAAACCTCTGGCAGGGAATCTGCTGTCATGTAAAAAAGAGGATTTGCACCAATAAGTCGGTAATCTGTACGAGCCAGTCACAGGGGGTGACGTAATTGTTGCTGTGAGTGAATAACCAAGCAATATGGAGGTGAGTCATCTCTCCGCGAGAATGGGTCTTAGCCAAAGACTTTAAGCAGATAAGCTTGTTTGGACTAATGAAAGGACAGATTCCAAGATGTAAGAGATTTATTTATCCTCCTTGTGCAAATGGCAACAAGACTCGCAGGGAAAGGGCAAATAAAATCATTCCAGTCAATTAAGAAATGAGAAGGTTGACATCATTCATGTTCTCCTAAATCATATGAAGTGTTTTGGTAACTTTCTAGTACACAGTGGTACCTTCAGGAAACGATTTGTCTCGCGGCTAAGTGTTATGTTTTAGGTTACCAGCCAGGATTGGCTTCAAACCTACCCAGTGCCAGTTGTCCCAGTGAATGTCACAATTAACCCCGTAAGATTCGGCAAAAACATCCGGTCTTACTCGTTAGCATTAGCTTATATCAGGGGTGTCAAACTCATTTTAGATCGGGGGCCACATGGAGGAAAATCTACTCCCAAGTGGGCCGGATTGGTAAAATCATGGCACGATAACTTAAAAATAAAAACCGATATGACTATCGAAATTCTAGGGCGTTTAAAAAAAAAAAAAAAAAACGTATTTAATTACATATTATATTCCATTTGTTTTAAATGCCCACTACTATTCTTTTAAAATATACCAAACTCCTTCCAAAAAAATCCAATGTATCATTCGAATAATCACTTTTTAAATAATATTCAGTAGGAATGAGAATCGTACAACTCACGATTTGATTCCAATTTTTGGGTAGATGATTCGATTCAACAGGATTCTTGCAATATATTATTTGGTATGAATAAATAATAAAAAACCTTTTCAGAACTGGTTGTAAAAGCTTTTCTTGACTGCTGACATAAAATGTATACACACAGTGAGTAAGCGCAAAGATCTCTTGAAAAAATGTCTTACAAATGTATAAAAAAAAAAAATGAAATCCATTTTTGAAAATTAGGAATTGATATATGAAAATTGTTATTCTGAATTGATGAGAAATGCTGTTTGGATGTACAAAAAAAAAATTCTGAGGACAGTCATACAGTTTCTTGTATGATAAACACAATTTTAGTCTTGAAACACTAAACTTATTTCTTGAAATAACAATGCTCTACTACAAATAATTTCAATAAGTGTTAAATAAAAATGTAAGGAACTTTTCTTATAATACACTACACTCTTTTTCTCAAAAATATGATCATTTTTCTTGTAATTTTAAGACATTTTCCTAAGAAAAACAAACAAACAAAAAAAACAATTCAAATATTTCTAATTATATAATTTTTTGTAAAACAACCTTGACTTTATTATCTCTTAACTATGATTGTTTTTCTTGTAAATATTCAGTGTAATCAGTGTGGCTGTAATACTCCTAAATGACAAACTGTGACAGTCTTTGATGTCGACTATAAACATCCTGTTTGCATGACATCCGAGTTGCCGTATTAGCAGAAAAAGCACCGCTATCAGCACAACACACTAGCTTTCCACACCCGTGGCCCCATTGAGGGTGAAATTAGCCGTGCTTGAAATGACGCTGGCGCTTGGGACGGAGATGAGAATCAGGAAAGTGTCCGTCCACACCTCTGATGTTCAACGCCGTCTTATCAGTGGCACAAAATGGCTCTTTAATTGGGGACATGTTTGGATGAAATGTGTAGAAATTGACAGTAATTGCTTTTGTATGCATGGAAATGCTAATTTCCCTCTATAATGGCTATCAAGAGCAACACACAAACAAGTTCAGTGGGTTCCTCTATCATGGGTGAGATAACAATAAATAAGGCCGAGATGGTGCACAGTCCCAATGTAAAGCAAATGCAAATTGGAAATAGAACGACTACATCTCATCCTTTGGAGTGGCTTTTATAATTACCGACTAAAAACCTGCACCGACGGCCTCCCCTTGCCGTGTTTTTTTTCCTCCTCTGAGAATTGAACGCAGACATGAAACGCGGCAGCCGGAACGGGTTTTCTGAGGCGATGTGCACACTTGAGATGCTGACTGCTTGCGATAACTCCTGGGTTCAGCATCCCATAGGCAGAGCTTTGGAATAATCCATTCTCCATACAGATTTCGCACACGGACACCGCGTTATCCCATTATCGCAGGCGTTATACAAATGTATACCGCTGTAATCCAAACACTTAGAACCCGTTGCTTTTGGAAAGACAGAGAGAGGGGCGTTGTTTGCGACAAACAGCTTGTGATCCGCGGTAACCCGGCGACAAGTCAATACAAACACACAGTAGGTAGGCCGTGATTATGAGGAAGTTTACATGTAGACAAAAGCGCGCTACCAACAAACTGCTTTTTAAGGGTACTCTGGTGCCGGTCTTATGTGGGGTGTTTAACATATCCAAGGTCTCCAGCAGAGGCGTACAGAGGCACACGCAGGTCATGGGGGATGCTGATAGCTCTGTGAACTCAGCAGGTGGTCCAGTAGAAGATGTAATAACAAGATGTTCTCAAGACAACAGTAGAGGAGCTGGTCGGTGTCTTACGTAGCGAAATAACACTGCGGGTGGCAGAGATCTGGATGATTAGGAACCCCATCTCCCACTTTCTTTCCATGGCAGACTTACTCCGTAGAGCCGTCAAGTCATGTAAACCAGAAAATCAAACAGCATTTATTCCTTAAGAGGGACAAAAGAAGTACATTTCTGAAGAGAAAATTACACATGGGCAGCAAGGTGGTACAGGGGTAAGTGCGTGTGCCTCACAATACGAAGGTCCTGGGTTGGATCCTGGGCTCTAGATCTTTCTGTGTGGAGTTTGCATGTTCTCCCCGTGACTGCGTGGGTTCCCTCCGGGTACTCCGGCTTCCTCCCACCTCCAAAGACATGCACCTGGGGATAGATTGATTGGCAACACTAAAATTGGCCCTAGTGTGTGAATGTGATTGTGAATGTTGTCTGTCCGCCTTCCGCCCGAATGCAGCTGAGATAGGCTACAGCGACCCCGAACGGGACAAGCGGTTGAAAAATGAATGGATGGGAAAATTACACATACACATTGGCGCGTACTAGGTTTTTGGAATGTAAAACTTGCTCAATAACTATTGCCGTTTCTGCAGCCCACCGCTCGCTGCCACCTCTTAAATTGACGTTTGTATGTAAGAGAATTGCAGAGGCGATGCATTCTGGGTAATAAGGTAGCGCGCCTCTTGTGAGGGTGCCTCGTGCCATTAATTGTGCACAAATTTGTGGATTCATATTGGGTTGGGTTGTACGTATAGTACCGCGATACTAATGAATCATTTTCGGTACTATCCCGCCTCTGAAAAGTACCGGTCCCCCTGCCCCCCATGCCCCTGTCGTCGTCACGTCGTGTCATTGCTGGTTTACAATCAAACGAGCATGTTTGGCAGCGCGCAATCACAGAGTACTTACAAACAGACAATGTGTGTGTAGACAGAAAAGGGAGAACGGAAGCATTTTGGCTTAAAAAGTAACGATAAAGGTGAAGTTATAACACTGAAACACCCTTAGGAAGAGGTGCTTTAAGACATGGCTAGCTAGCTAGTGGCTAAAGTCCAGCCCCAGTCGACAGTGTTTTAGATACTTCTAAATCACTAATCCTGGTCTCCATGACGACACATAAGGTATGTTTCTTACAAGTATCATCCCTGCAGGACGAGTAATAGCTAAACATGCTTCACTACACACCATAGCTCACCGGCATCAAAATGTAAACAAACGCCATTGGTAGATCTACACCTAACATCTACTGTAATGATACCAATTACAGTAGCGTATCTAATCGATAGTACTATGATTACGTCAATATTTTTTGGCATCTTCTTTCGTTTTTTAAAAATGTATATTATGTTTATAAACTCAGGAAATATGTCCCTGGACACATGAGGACTTTGAATATGACCAATGTATGATCCTGTAACTACTTGGTATCAGATTGATACCCAAATGTGTGCTATCATCCAAAACTAATGTAAAGTATCAAACAACAGGAGAATAAGTGATTATTTAACTTTAACAGAAGTGTAGATAGAACATGTTAAAAGACAAAGTAAGCAGATATTAACAGTAAATGAACAAGTAGATTAATAATTATTTTTCTACCACTTGTCCTTAATAGTTTTGACAAAATAATAGAATGATAAATGACACAATATATTACTGCATATGTCAGCAGACTAATTAGGAGTCTTTGTTTGCTTACTTACTAATAAAAGACAAGTTGTTTTGTATGTTCACTAATTTATTTAAGGACAAACTTGCAATAAGAAACATATGTTTGATGTACCGTAAGATTTTTAGTTAAAACAAAGCCAATAATGCAATTTTTTGTGGTCCCCTTTATTTAGAAAAGTAACGAAAAGTATCAACATTATTTTGTTACCGGTACCAAAATATTTGTATCGGGACAACACTAATATTCGAAATGACGTTGAACCACTGTAGATGAGGTGCTAGGGCAGTGGTTCCCAACCACCGGGCCGTGGCTCGGTACCGGTCCGCGGACCGATTGGTACCGGGCCGCACAAGGACTTAAAAAATAAAAAATAAATAATAATATATATATATTTTTTTTTTAAATCAACATAAAAAACAATATAGACATTATATATCAATATAGATCAATACAGTCTGCAGGGATACAGTCCGTAAGCACACCTGATTGTATTTCTTTATGAAAAAAATAAAAAAGATTTTAAAAAAATAACACCCCCCCCCCCCCCCCCCCCCCACACACACACACACACACACACACACACACACACACACACACACACACACACCTGGTCCGTGGGACAAATTTTCAAGCGTTGACCGGTCCGCAGCTACAAAAAGGTTGGGGACCACTGTGCTAGGGTACTGAAAGAGAAAACATTTTTGTTTCCGGTTACTTTTCTACTTTTTTTCTTTAATCATCGATCCAAAATCCCCGTACACTCGGGCTGGCCGATGAATTAAACAATACTCAAAACCAACATGCCGAATATTTAAAAAATTGTCTTCTACGGTGGTACCGAAAATTTACGAGTAAATTGTGATATGACCTTTTTTGTTATGTTTTAAATTTCGAGCATACCTAGAGTTATGAGCATTTTCGCTCTCGGTTGAGTAATATTTGTAAAATGTGCGTGCTGTTAGAAAAATAAAGAGCCAATAGTGTTACACGTTGTGCCTGCTTCATTTACACAGAAAACAAACATACGTTTATTTTTTTTTATTGACATCCAGCATCAGACATTCCTATCCATTACATCATATTTGCATACATCATACATCTATTGTCTGTCCTAAATGTCAATTTTTTCTTTTGTTTATATCCCAACGATGCCACCCCCGCCCCCCAAAAAAAGAACTTAAAAAAAAAACAAAAAAAACAAAGTAATATTAACAAATAAATCAATAAAGCAAATAATAAAGCAAATAATAATAATAATAATAATAATAAAAAAATATAAAATATTATAAACAGATAATAAAAAATAAAAATAAAACTATAAAGATATAGGGAGTAATCTTTTTTTAAACAGTACAATCACTAATTCGAGAAAATAAAATAATGCTTATATGGGGCGTGACATAATTGACCCAGTTTTCCCACTATAATCTACATTTCTGTTGTGTTTACTAAGGGGAGGTGACGGCAAACATACACCAGGGGGAAGTATATACAAATATTTATTATATATATATGGACAATATATATATATATATATATATATATATATATATATATATATATATATATATATATATATATATATATAATAATACTAAACAATACAACTAAACTAAGGAAATGGAGTGTGAACTAGAATACAAGAGTGTGTATGGTGTAAGACTATGTGTGGTATTAAATTGGAATGTGTGTTACCAAGTGTTGAACGAGATACGAGGAAGTCCAGGGGGCAGACAGGTGATCCGGGATACAAGCGGGGGTCCGTGGGGCTGAGAGGGGCGTCAAGAAGTCCGAGTCCAAAGTGGGGGGTCGAGGATCAAGGGATGCAGTCAGAATCCAGAGGGGTCCAGAGAAGTGAGGCGCACAGCTCACTTCCAAGGTGACGGAGGGAATTCTGCGGGGGACACGGGAGAAACAAGGGACAAGTAAGCCACAGAGAGGGAAACAAGACGAGAGAGCATAAAGCTTGACGCTTACGGTACACCATGAGAAAACTAAGTTCCCGCGCCGATCCTTGGGTCCACCCTGCCTTTATCCGGCACACCCTCATCAGTAACAGGTGCGCAGATAACCGGTGAGTGATTGCAGCTGGCGGCTGCTGCTGCAGGGCGGAGACGCGCACAGCGCGTCCCTGGGTTTGCGCGGCCGTGGGCGTGTCCCAAGGTGCGCATGGCAGGCAGGGGTCTGAGCCGTAACAGTATCCCCCCCTATGGACAGATTCCAGATGTCCCAAGACAGACAAACGAACAACATACTCACGACACAAGGGAGGGTGGAGGGGAGAACTGGTGGTGGGTCGCCGGCCCAAGTGTCCCCGAATCCACCGGGGACGAGTCTGGTGGCGGCGGCGAATAGAACGGCGCTGAGGCCGGCGAGGCGGGCGATCTAGGAACGGCCACCATCTTGGCCGTCGGTAAGGCGGACGCAAGTGTCGCCATGGTGAGTCTCGCCGGAAATGAGGATGAGACGTCGGCGAAGAGGATGACGTCATCGGCGGCGTGGAAGCGGCAGACGTCATCGGCGGCATGGCAGCGGCAGACGTCATCATAGCCGGAGACGAGGAGGGCAGCTGAGGAACTGGCTGAGGTGCTGAAGCCGGCGCTGCCGGCCGAGGTGTAGAGGTCAGCGCTGCAGAGGTCGGCGCTGCAGAGGTCGGCGCTGCCGGCCGAGGTGCAGAGGTCGGCGCTGCCGGCCGAGGTGCAGAGTTTGGCGCTGCCGGCCGAGGTGCAGAGGTCGGCGCTGCAGAGGTCGGCACTGCTGGCCGAGGGGCGAAGGTCGGGGCCAGCCTGGGAGCTGGTGGAGACACGGGGGGTATCCTGGGGTTTGGTGCTAGCTTGGAGGCTAGTGCTAGCTCGGAGGCTAACCGAGGGGCTGGTGCTAGCTCGGAGGCTAGCCGAGGGACTGGTGCTAGCTCGGAGGCTAGCCGAGGGACTGGTGCTAGCTCGGACGCTAGCCGAGGGACCGGTGCTAGCTCGGACGCTAGCCTGGGGACTGCTGCTAGCTCGGGAGCTAGCCGAGGAACGGGTGCTAGCTCGGGGGCTAGCCGAGGGACGGGTGCTAGCTCGGGGGATAGCCGAGGGACAGGTGCTAGCTCGGGGGATAGCCTAGGGACTGCTGCTAGCTCGGACGCTAGCCGAGGAACGGGTGCTAGCTCGGACGCTAGCCGAGGGACGGTGCTAGCTCGGGGGATAGCCTGTGGATTGCTGCTAGCTCGGGGGCTAGCCGAGGAACGGGTGCTAGCTCGGGGGCTAGCCGAGGGACGGGTGCTAGCTCGGGGGCTAGCCAAGGGGCTGGGGCTAGCCGAGGGACGGGTGCTAGCTCGGGGGCTAGCCAAGGGGCTGGTGCTAGCTCGGGGGCTAGCCGAGGGACTGGTGGCTGCGGCTGGGAAAAGCGAAAAATAGGTGGAATTAGTCTGGCCGGGGGTAGCCTGTCTGGGTGCGACTGCCTCACCCCATCAGCACAGCCACAAGTACTACCCCCCCCCCCCCCCTCTGAAAGCGGATGCCAGACGCTTCCTGTTGACTGAGTCTCTAAGGGTGGGAGGAGGGTGTCCAGGCGATGACAAAATTCCTCCTAGCTCATATCGCTACTGAACATGCCTTTCCATGACAGCTTGGCAGGACAAGACAAATCCTCCGGTTTGAAGTGAAAAAAAGAAAGGCCATGGTGAATGGGGCAAAAATAGGAGAGGAAAAAAAAATGTCACTGGGGGTAGGGCTAAAGTCACTGGGGGCCGTCAGGTCCCTATATATAATTTGGCGGGAACTTACTGTTGTGTTTACTAAGGGGAGGTGACGGCAAACATACACCAGGGGGAAGTATATACAAATATTTATTATATATATATGGACAATATATATATATATATATATATATATATATATATATATATATATATATATATATATATATATATATATATATATATATATATATAATAATTCTAAACAATACAACTAAACTAAGGAAATGGAGTGTGAACTAGAATACAAGAGTGTGTATGGTGTAAGACTATGTGTAGTATTAAACTGGAATGTGTGTTACCAAGTGTTGAACGAGATACGAGGAAGTCCAGGGGGCAGACAGGTGATCCGTGATACAAGCGGGGGTCCGTGGGGCTGAGAGGGGCGTCAAGAAGTCCGAGTCCAAAGTGGGGGGTCGAGGATCAAGGGATGCAGTCAGAATCCAGAGGGGTCCAGAGAAGTGAGGCGCACAGCTCACTTCCAAGGCGACGGAGGGAATTCTGCGGGGGACACGGGAGAAACAAGGGACAAGTAAGCCACGGAGAGGGAAACAAGACGAGAGAGCATAAAGCTTGACGCTTACGGTACACCATGAGAAAACTAAGTTCCCGCGCCGATCCTTGGGTCCAACCTGCCTTTATCCGGCACACCCTCATCAGTAACAGGTGCGCAGATAACCGGTGAGTGATTGCAGCTGGCGGCTGCTGCTGCAGGGCGGAGACGCGCGCGGCGCATCCCTGGGTTTGCGCGGCCGTGGGCGTGTCCCAAGGTGCGCATGGCAGGCAGGGGTCTGAGCCGTAACAATTTATCCAATTTATAATTAAAAAAACCTGTTATCTTCTCCATTTTATGAATGACCATTGTGATTTCCTTCCATTGCATCGAAGTTGGGCTCTCCTGTAATGTCCATTTCCAGTGGCGTGCAGTCACTAGAGGCAGGGGAGGCGGAGCCTCACCTGCCATCATGGAAAGAAAAAAAATGTAAAAAGAAAAAAATAATAATTACAATGTTATATGTATCCAGTGATTATACTAAAGTTATTTTCCATTTAACTTCACCAGTTTTAGATTATTTTTATTTTTACATTTGCCGTTCAAATACTGAGAAGAGACGGTGCGGTGATCAGCAGCCAGTTGAGGCACGTCACTGATTTGTGCCTCAACATGGATTGTGCACAATGACTTGGCTAACTGCTGAGCTGCTGTGCAGTGAGACTGTATTGCTATATGAATTATATCAGCTAACTAAACTATGGCATAGTTTAGTTAGTTGAGGTATATAATGTACAGTGTATGTTGTCAAAAACTGTATGTGTGTAACATATTTCTTGTGCTGAGCATTCATAAATCTGCTGCAAAAGACGTACTGGTTGAGGCTCGCAGTAATCCGGCCTCCTGGTGGTAGAGTGTTTCCAGAGATCATTCCTCGGCCGCAGAAGAAAAAAAAAAAAAAGTTTGCAAGCGATTGTTTATTTCCTCTCGCCTGGACTTTTATTAAAAACATGGAGGATTACATATGTAAAATAAAATCGAAGCAGGAGGTAATAATTAAAGGTAGACCAACGCCGGAGCTAAAAGGTTTGCTTTTGACTTCGGGACAGAAGACCCGTTCTTTTCAAACGGCGTGGTACACAGGCAAAGGCTGGCTGTGTGGATGTCCAGCAAGAAAGGTAAGACCATAATAATGTTTTTTTTTAATTAAATGTGCTTTTTTGTGTGCTACAGTTGTGTAAAGAATGCTGGTATGAGCTTTTAAACATAACCCGGTAACTGCTGCCAATCACATGGTGAATAAGATACTATTTAGGGTTCATATGTTTGTAAATCTGACTGTGATGATGCAGTGCCTCACCAGACATTAACCGGGCCCTCTATTTCTGATTTTGGGGCCTTCTATTTCTGTCAATAATATTGTTGATCATTCACACACCTGCTATAAACTCATTGCGGCTGTGGCAGTGTTGTTTACATGATCCTATTGTTAGCCTGGCGTGTCTCTACATATGACATGTCATTTATAAATACATGGTGGTGGCCCAGCTAAGAACATAAATAATACCAATGCAATAATAACACAAACAGTACCAATGAATGAATGATGTCCAGGTGCCACATATGGTTCCTTGTTTCAAAATGTAGAACATTCAGCTACAAGAGTGGCCTGAGGTTGAACGTTCTAAGTGATAAAGCTTCGTATTTACAGTCAAAGTATCATCTTGTCTCATCAGTCTTGTACATATTAGCCTGAAATGACCTTTTTTTTAATTTTTAGCTAATTGTTATTTAATGTTTACATTCTACAAAGAAGAGCACAGTCCAAAGTTAAACTCATAGTGTGTTAATAAAGCCAATAAGCTGATTTGGTTTATTATTTTTGGTAACAAAAGCCTGCAGCAGCAATGTGCAAAAATAATTTGTAGTGCAAGAAAACAATTAAGTGAAACAATAAAATCACCCAGATATATACAAAAGTAACACATTCAATTGTACAAAAACAAACAATTACATAAATTAGCAAACACTAAAATAATATTAATGAACATAGTTACCAGAAACAAGGTACCAAAAATGGTTTCAATGTAAATATAGACGTATACTGTAAATACATTTGGTATAGAAATCACTACACTAACTTCAGTTGTTTTTTTTATTTATTTATTACAACTATGTGTGCTGTCTCAAAGCGATCTGTAATTACGTTTACGCATGTGTTTTTACAAATATATATATATATATATATATATATATATATGTATATATATATATATACATATATATATATATATATATATATACACAATACCGTTCAAAAGTTTGGGGTCACATTGAAATGTACTTATTTTTGGAGGAAAAGAACTGTACTTTTCAATGAAGATAACTTTAAACTAGTCTTAACTTTAAAGAAATACACTCTATACATTCCTAATGTGGTAAATGAGTATTCTAGCTGCAAATGTCTGGTTTTTGGTCCAATATCTACATAGGTGTATAGAGGCCCATTTCCAGCAACTATCACTCCAGTGTTCTAATTGTACAATGTGTTTGTTCATTGGCCCAGAAGGCTAATTGATGACTAGAAAACCCTTGTGCAATCATGTTCACACATCTGAAAACAGTTTAGCTCGTTACAGAAGCTACAAAACTGACCTTCCTTTGAGCAGATTGAGTTTCTGGAGCATCACATTTGTGGGGTCAATTAAACACTCAAAATGGCCAGAAAAAGAGAACTTTCATCTGAAACTCGACAGTCTATTCTTGTTCTTAGAAATGAAGGCTATTCCACAAAATTGTTTGGGTGACCCCAAACTTTTGAACGGTAGTATATATATATATATATATATATATATATATATATATATATATATATATATATATATATATATATATATATATATATATATATATATATATATATATATATATATATATATATATATATATAGATGCTGTGCTCTCCCCACTAGAAAATGAACTTGTGGTCGTTAACTAGTAATTCCATTGATCTCTCTACATGAGGGCGGTAATATCTGTCCAAAATCATACCAAATAAACCCATTTAGACAAAAACACACGGCGGCACCCGTGGACACCCGTGAACTAGTATTAAAATAGTATAATTACGTGAGTGGCCGCGGGCACCTAAGCAGCTGCTTAGTTCACTTATGCCTTGGGCTGGCTCTGCTGCCATCCAACAACCACTGGAACTAAGAGTTAGTGTGAAGGAGAAGAAGCGAAAGACCAAATCGGAGACACAAACCATTAAAAACATTTTCTTACCCGTTGGCAGCCCACCTGGCCAATCAAGCCCCACTGCAGTCAGTCTGCATCGCACAAGCTGCAGCGAGCCTCCTTGCATGAGGCTACAAACGACAAACATTCATCCATAAAAGTATTGAGAAGCTGAAGAAGCAGTGTTTCAATTTGTTGTCTCGTCCTGACTTCACCAATTCGTCTCTCAAAGACGTCGGAGATAATGTTGCCAGATGCCACGAGAGAAACATGCAGAAGCTCTTTGTAAACTAGTAGCTTATAATAAAAAGGGATGACTCATTTAATGAGCCCTATAATCCGGTGTGCCTTATATATGAAAAAAGATCAAAAATAGACCATTCATGGTACGGAAAATGCTGTATATATATATATATATATATATATATATATATATATATATATATATATATATATATATATATATATATATATAGTTGCTTTAAGATAAAGTCAACATGGGGTACTCCTGATTATAGGCATTTGTTTGTTGGTGTAAGCTAACGCTTCTACTCCTGAATTTCTCCAAACAAGAAGGGTGAGAAATTGTGAAAACATGCGTCCTTTGTTGCCTGTGCTATTATCTTTGTGACACACCAAATGCTGATACTGGTATGTAATCCTGAAGTATGACCGTATACATTCTGATTAGCTGTAAATGTCTGGCACAAATCAATGCGCTCTACAAATAAACTCTTTGTAATCTTAGGGTGGTTAGCCCCAAATTTTAGGGGACTTACAAGCACATATCTTTAAATTGTTATTCAGATTGATTGAAAAACATGGCTGCCATCAAGCAAAACCAGGACACGGGCTGGACTTAACAACTGCTTCCCCATAAATCATTGACCATTTGTCTAATGATTAAAACACATACCTGAATTACACACATCTTCCAGAGCATTTTGAGCACATGAGGGCACCACGAATGGAAAACATGAATCGACGAGAAATGAAAATCTGAATAAAAACTGGACAACACAAAGTCAGCTTTCCCACTGCACTGTACAGCAGTTGACAACATTTGTAATCATTTCTGCAGACACACATACTCATAGACTTTTTAAAGAATACATACTTGAAGCAAACAACACTAACGTATCATGCATGCATTGGACTAAATTAACTTCCTAGCTTCAACTTAGATTAAGTACAGCCACTGTAACTAATCAAATTTCCACGACGGGGAGAATTCATCGAGATTTACTGTGGGCTCCCCTCTATTTGAGGTTAATGAGTGTCTTTCCGCAGCCTCCTCATAGCTATTTCATACCTCGGGGATTTGAATAATTCCCATTGATAGTTTCGCAATTTCAAATGAGACGGGATTAATCAAAAAAAAAAAAAAAAAGGCAGCAAGAAAAGCCAAGCTTGATGAGGGTGAAGCCGAGGATGAGGATGTCCCTAGTCATGAAGAGGGTGAGTGATTTTTACGACGTCGTCAAGTTGGATTATTTTAATAGCTGGCGACAAAAACATTGTAATGACATTTGAAGCTCAAAGTGTGTCACGTGCCTCTAATCAAAGCCCATTTTATTCATTTTTTTACATAGGGGTATTCTTTATAACTATAAAAAAAATATGCTGCTATCAACCCATTTTATGATTGACGACTACGGTTCACAAAAGGGTTGTTTAAGTGGAATGTGTTGGTCTGGAACCCCAGGTTGCAGAGACTGAAGGCATAGCACAGGTAAAAAAAAATATTAAATGACATAAATAAAGTGAGGGAATGGTTATGCACGTTTAGGTGTAAATCATACTGATTGCCAAGTCCATAGGACAGGGCATAAAAGGCAACCGGATTGTCAACCAGGGCCATATGTCC
>NC_084733.1:28064774-28217274 GCF_033978785.1 Entelurus aequoreus
CTCTTGAAACTGAGAGTCGAGAACGCAAAATGGACATTCACAGTGAATTTTATCTCCACGACGACAATACATCGGCGAAGCACTTTAGCTACGGAGCTAACGTGATAGCATCGTGCTTAACTGCAGATCGAAACAGAAGAAATAAGCCCCTGACTGGAAGGATAGACAGAAGATCAACAATACTACTATTACTTCTACTATCAGGAGACACCGAACCAAACCCTGGACCTGTAACCACACGGTTAATGCTGTCCCGCCTGGCGAAGCCTAGTATTGCTGTTGCTAAAGACGCCATTGAAGCTAACTTAGCTACGGGACCTCGACAGAGCTATGCTAAAAACATTAGCTCTCCACCTACGCCAGCCCTCATCTGCTCATCACCACCCGTGCTCACCTGCGTTCCAGCGATCGACGGCGCGACAGAGGACTTCACCACGATCATCGGTGCGGTCGGCGGCCCGGAGACGGAGGAAGTCAACCCAGACACCGGTGAGGACAGCGGCGCGGCGGTGGACGGGGTTGTGTTGCTGTAGCCAGCCGCTAATACACCGATCCCACCTACAGCTTTCTTCTTTGCTGTCTTCATTGTTCATTAAACAAATTGCAAAAGATTCACCAACACAGATGTCCAGAATACTGTGGAATTTTGCGATGAAAACAGACGACTTAATAGCTGGCCACAATGGTGTCCCAACATATCCGCACAATCCGTGACGTCATGCGCAAACGTCATTAGCCGGATATTTCCCGGGAAATTTAAAATTGCACTTTATAAGTTAACCCGGCCGTATTGGCATGTGTTGCAATGTTAAGATTTCATCATTGATATATAAACTATCAGACTGCGTGGTCGGTAGTAGTGGGTTTCAGTTAAAATGTCTAAAATTCTCCTAAAATCTCTTAAATACGATTTTGAAAGGTCTTAAAAATCTATTGACGTTACTTTTGTTTAAAACGTGCATAAACTTTAATCTTGCTTTTTAAATGTTTGGATTTTTGAGGACGCTAAAACGTAACTACAAAACGGAACTAAAGTAGCTTAACCGTGCTGACCCGTCAAAATATATTGAGCACCACCAGCTAGTGTGCTGTGTGTGCAGCTCTGTGTTGTTACAGCTAAGCATGGCAGCGGAGAAAACTTGACAAAAGCCCACAGCAAAGCCAAATGACTTGCATAAGATGGGTAAGTAAAAGTTCAACGATTTAGTTGGTGTTGTTTACTTGAGTCATATTGCCATCATAGTGCAGTCTAGCATCAAGGGTTATAATTGGGGGTTAAATCACCAAAAATGATTCCCGGGCGCGGCCACCGCTGCTGCCCACTGCTCCCCTCACCTCCCAGGGGGTGAACAAGGGGATGGGTCAAATGCAGAAGACACATTTTTACCACACCTAGTGTGTGTGTGACAATCATTGGTATTTTAACATAACACGTATCTCTTATGTGGGACTGCCATCATATTGCAGTCTAAACGTATCTCTTATGTGTGACTGTCATCATTATGCAGTATACACGTATCACTTATGTACCAAATAAAATTGTTTCGGGGTCGGTAAGCAAAACCAGAATGATTCCGTACATAAGGCGCGCTGTTGAGTTTTAAGAAAATAAAATGATTTTAAGTGCGCCTTATAGTCCAGAAAATGTGGTACTTAAAATTCATTCTGGATCTCTGATTTTACTTAGTCGTTGTATTTTTTGTCCGTTTGGATGTGAAATTTTCAAGATGGTCTTAAAAAAAGTCTTAAAAAGTCTTAAATTTGACATGTTGAAACCTGCAGAGACCCTGATATTGCACAATGATGCACATTTAACATGTCCTAAACTTTGAGGGCAAATTGATGATTTGAATGTTCTGAACTCCTGTTTAAATACCAGGAGTTTGCCATGAGAGAAGAAGCGTGGATGTACCTCGACTTCAGACATGTTTTCTTGAGCAAATTAGATAATGAATTAACAGCACCCCTGCTAGTTGTGTCACAGTAGTGCACTACATTTTGCCACAATTGCTTCAAAATGCGATTAATTTAATGAAGTCCTTACGAGCGCTAATTTCAACAACTTTGTTCATCAACATAGTGAGAGTTGACATATTTGCACAAATCCATGCTAAATGTCAAAATGTGCTAAAAGAAGGAAGGTTTGTTAGGAAATAAGACCATTTCATGTTAGACAATAATGCTGCAAAAATGTGCATACAATAACAATATTAAAACATAGCAAAAAAAATTGATTAGCCACCTCTACACACAAAACTGAAATACGTTTTGTTAAGTCTTTGTAAAGTATTTTAAAAAGCATCTTTTTGATTAGAAAATGGAGTGGACAAAAGGCAAATGTTTTTTTTTTTAACATTCCTTGTTTTATGAATGAAAGTTTTCTTTACGTAGTATGTTTGGAAGCATAGAGGGTTAACAAACACCTCATTCTTGTCATTATCTGCATGGCAGTTTTGGGATTGTTTTCCATTGTTGAGTCTTCTTTCCCGTCTAGCCCGCCTATTTTTTGTTCCACTTCTGGTTTTGGTTATGTCTTGCAGTGACTTTACCTCTGTTTCTGAGCGCTGATCTCCACACTGGCTTTTGCTTAGTGAGCAGGGGACTCGCCTGCTTCTGATCAAAAATCAGTAAGGGTCTAACTGTTTTGTAGATACCGTGTTTTTTCTATTTAAAAGTCTTCATAATAATGCCGTGATATCTGACGGTATCAAACAAAAACGGTGTGTAGTTTTTCTCTGGCGCGTTAGCGTTGGCCAGGTCTGCAAATAAACGACATCTCCCGGAATCCACAAGGTGGGGACGTGGAACGCCTTAAAGGCCTACTGAAATGAATTTTTTTTATTTAAACGGGGATAGCAGATCTATTCTATGTGTCATACTTGATCATTTCGCGATATTGCCATATTTTTGCTGAAAGGATTTAGTATAGAACAACGACGATAAAGATTGCAACTTTTGGTATCTGATAAAAAAAAGGCTTGCACCTACCGGAAGTAGCGTGACGTAGTCAGTTGAACATATACGCAAAGTTCCCTATTGTTTACAATGATGGCCGCATGAAGTGAGAGAGATTCGGACCGAGAAAGCGACAATTTCCCCATTAATTTGAGCGAGGATGAAAGATTTGTGGATGAGTAAAGTGCAAGTGAAGGACTAGTGGGGAGTTGAAGCTATTCAGATAGGGAAGATGCTGTGAGAGCCGGGGGTGACCTGATATTCAGCTGGGAATGACTACAACAGTAAATAAACACAAGACATATATATACTCTATTAGCCACAACACAACCAGGCTTATATTTAATATGCCACAAATTAATCCTGCATAAAAACACCTGCGTGTTTGTTATGCTAGCTCCTAGCTCCTCTGCTAGCTCCTAGCTCCATAGAACACGCCAATACAATTCAAACACCTGATCAACACACACAATCACTCAGCCCAAAAGACCGTTTACCTAACCCAAGGTTCATAAAGCTTATATATTTTTAAAAAGTTACGTACGTGACGCGCACATACGGTCAAGTTATCGAATGTTTAGCAGCCAAGGCTGCATACTCACGGTACCTGATATTCAGCTGGGAATGACTACAACAGTAAATAAACACAAGACATATATATACTCTATTAGCCACAACACAACCAGGCTTATATTTAATATGCCACAAATTAATCCTGCATAATAACACCTGCGTGTTTGTTATGCTAGCTCCTAGCTCCTCTGCTAGCTCCTAGCTCCATAGAACACGCCAATACAATTCAAACACCCGATCAACACACACAATCACTCAGCCCAAAAGACCGTTCACCTAACCCAAGGTTCATAAAGCTTATATATTTTTAAAAAGTTACGTACGTGACGCGCACTTACGGTACGGTACGTGTTATGCTAGCTCCTAGCTCCTCTGCTAGCTCCTAGCTCCATAGAACACGCCAATACAATTCAAACACATGATCAACACACACAATCACTCAGCCCAAAAGACCGTTCACCTAACCCAAGGTTCATAAAGCTTATATATTTTAAAAAAGTTACGTACATACGCAAAAAAAAGCCAAAGCTGCATACTCACAGTAGCACGTCTGCGTCTTTGTCATCCAAATCAAAGTAATCCTGGTAAGAGTCTGTGTTGTCCCAGTTCTCTACAGGCGTCTGTGTATCCAAATCAAAAGTCCTCCTGGTTAGAGTCTCTGTTATCCGAGTTCTTCCATCTTGACTGCATCTTTCGGGAATGTAAACAAAGAAGCGCCGGCTGTGTACTGTTGTGGCTGACTACGTTCGAAAAATACGTCCATTTCGCACCGACAACTTTCTTCTTTGCTTGCTTGGCTTCCTTCTCCATAATGCAATGAACATGATTGAAACAGATTCACGAACACAGATGTCCAGAATACTGTGGAATTATGAAATGAAAACAGAGCTTTTTCGTACCGGCTTCAATGTGGAAGGCATACCCGTGTTCGTCGGGCTACGTCACGCGCATACGTCATCCTCAGAGGCGTTTCGAACCGGAAGTTTAGCGGCAAATTTAAAATGTCACTTTATAAGTTAACCCGGCCGTATTGGCATGTGTTATAATGTTAAGATTTCATCATTGATATATAAACTATCAGACTGCGTGGTCGGTAGTAGTGGGTTTCAGTAGGCCTTTAAGTAGGAAGTGAAGTATGTTCGTAGTAGATGAGAATAATTGTTTTCAGACATGTCATCAAAATCTGTCCAGAAATGTTTCTGTTATGTTGCTAACAAACAGAAAAACCCTGTTGACAACATAACCTCTTTGGCGCAGGTAAGAAAGTCTGCGTTCTGCAAAGCAAAGAGCAGTCAAGCATGTCCAAGGCGACATAGCAACGCACGGACAGAAATCACCAAAAAAAACTGTACATCGCGGGAAATACCACTAAACTAATTTTTTTTTTTCTGAATCCTCAATCCATCCACACATTTTCCACCGCTTGTCTCTGTTAATGCACTCGGGCGACAGGCAAGATACACCTTGGACAAGACCTCATAAACTATCACCCAGAAAATATATTGGAAGTCAGCGAAGAAGCCAAACATCAGTTTTTGAGGTACTCACATGATTAAGTTAAATTGTTAACTAACTTTTCTGGGAAACAGCATATTCCAGACTGATATTAACATCTCCACTGTGGAGGACACTGCTTCTCAGAAAGTAGAAGTTGAAAAACACTGAAGTGAAGATTATTGTTTTAAAATGGATGTTTAAAGGCCTACTGAAACCCACTACTACCGACCACGCAGTCTGATAGTTTATATATCAATGATGAAATCTTAACATTATAACACATGCCAATACGGCCGGGTTAACTTATAAAGTGACATTTTAAATTTGCCGCTAAAGTTCCGGTTCGAAACGCCTCTGAGGATGACGTATGCGCGTGACGTAGACCGGCGAACACGGGTATGCCTTCCACATTGAAGCCAATACGAAAAAGCTCTGTTTTCATTTCATAATTCCACAGTATTCTGGACATCTGTGTTCGTGAATCTGTAGCAATTATGTTCATTGCATTATGGAGAAAGAAGCTGAGCAAGCAAAGAAGAAAGTTGTCGGTGCGAAACGGACGTATTTTTCGAACGAAGTCAGCAACAACAGTACACAGCCGGCGCGTCTTTGTTTACATTCCCGAAAGATGCAGTCAAGATGGAAGAACTCGGATAACAGAGACTCTAACCAGGAGGACTTTTGACATCGATACACAGACGCCTGTAGAGAACTGGGACAACACAGACTCTTACCAGGATTACTTTGATTTGGATGACAAAGACGCAGACGTGCTACTGTGAGTATGCAGCTTTGGCTTCTAAACATTTGATGCTTGACCGTATGTGCGCAACTTTTTTTTGCGTATGTACGTAACTTTTTTAAAATATATAAGCTTTATGAACCTTGGGTTAGGTGAACGGTCTTTTGGGCTGAGTGATTATGTGTGTTGATCAGGTGTTTGAATTGTATTGGCGTGTTCTATGGAGCTACGAGCTAGCATAGGAGCTAGGAGTTAGCATAACAAAGACGCAGGTGTTTTTATGCAGGATTAATTTGTGGCATATTAAATATAAGCCTGGTTGTGTTGTGGCTAATAGAGTAAATATATGTCTTGTGTTTATTTACTGTTTTAGTCATTCCCAGCTGAATACCAGGTACCGTGAGTATGCAGCCTTGGCTGCTAAACATTTGATAGCTTGACCGTATGTGCGCGTCACGTACGTAACTTTTTAAAAATATATAAGCTTTATGAACATTGGGTTAGGTGAACTGTCTTTTGGGCTGAGTGATTGTGTGTGTTGATCAGGTGTTTGAATTGTATTGGCGTGTTCTATGGAGCTAGGAGCTAGCAGAGGAGCTAGGAGCTAGCGTAACAAACACGCAGGTGTTTTTATGCAGGATTAATTTGTGGCATATTAAATATAAGCCTGGTTGTGTTGTGGCTAATAGAGTATATATATGTCTTGTGTTTATTTACTGTTGTAGTCATTCCCAGCTGAATATCAGGTACCGTGAGTATGCAGCCTTGGCTGCTAAACATTTGATAGCTTGACCGTATGTGTGCGTCACGTACGTAACTTTTTTTAAATATATAAGCTTTATGAACCTTGGGTTAGGTGAACGGTCTTTTGGGCTGAGTGATTGTGTGTGTTGATCAGGTGTTTGAATTGTATTGGCGCGTTCTATGGAGCTAGGAGCTAGCAGAGGAGCTAGGAGCTAGCATAACAAACACGTAGGTGTTTTTATGCAGGATTAATTTGTGGCATATTAAATATAAGCCTGGTTGTGTTGTGGCTAATAGAGTATATATATGTCTTGTGTTTATTTACTGTTGTAGTCATTCCCAGCTGAATATCAGGTCACCCCCGGCTCTCACAGCATCTTCCCTATCTGAATAGCTTCAACTCCCCACTAGTCCTTCACTTGCACTTTACTCATCCACAAATCTTTCATCCTCGCTCAAATTAATGGGGAAATTGTCGCTTTCTCGGTCCGAATCTCTCTCACTTCATGCGGCCATCATTGTAAACAATAGGGAACTTTGCGTATATGTTCAACTGACTACGTCACGCTACTTCCGGTAGGGGCAAGCCTTTTTTATCAGATACCAAAAGTTGCGATCTTTATCGTCATTCTATACTAAATCCTTTCAGCAAAAATATGGCAATATCGCGAAATGATCAAGTATGACACATAGAATAGATCTGCTATCCCCGTTTAAATTTAAAAAAATCATTTCAGTAGGCCTTTAACATTGTCACTTTAAAAACAGTTGTTTTCTTTGCCTGCTATATTGTGACAGCAAAAAAGTTACCTAATTTGCGTTGACGTTTACCTTGGAACTAAAGGAGCTGTTTGCGACATTCACACGGATGCTTAGAGGGCACCAACTTTCCAATGTATTTTACACTTCTCGAACATAATGACGTAATTACGTAATTACGTAACACATGCACGTGCACTAGCTTAAGACTTAGACTAGACTTAGACTTAGATTTAGACTTAAAATAGACTTAGACCTCCTTTTTATTGTCATTCAAATTTGAACTTTACAGTACAGATAAGAACGGAATTTCGTTGCATTAGCTCATGGTAGTGCAGGGTAAAAAAAAACAATAAGGTGCAGATATAAAAAAATAGATTACTGTACAGATAAATATATTGCACTTGTGCATATGCATCAACGTTTATGGATGTATGTTATATTGTCTTTATATTCCAGCGAGTTAATCCATTTTTGGGGGGAATTGAGGGGATATTATGATGCGTTTAGGTGTTGTTAGCTAATATCAGCAATTAGGATAGTTAGCGTTAGCTGTCATTGAATGTAAATTCTATCATAATAACAACATGACTGCAGATTGTTTGTTGCGCCTCTTGGACTGCTTTTGTATGTGTGCACCCGCTCCCTGCGTGTACGTGTTGACGAGACTGGGTGGGTGGCCGCCGTAATCACCAATAATATTCTTCGGGCCGATAAAAAGATTTATTACATAAACTTTGTCAAACAAATGTGTTCTGTTAAATCACTAAATGGTAATATAAGCTAGCCATAGGTATTCCCTTTTGTATTGCTTTGAAAAATTGTACTTTGAGGAAGTTGCAAAGAGTACCTTTAATTTTGACCAATAATAAAACTAACTTACATTGTTTTTTGATCATTTGTTGTGCTAAGTGTGAATTCTAACAAATAGTTGTTTACACCTTAGCTCAGAATTAACTTACCTTCTATGTTAACGCTGAAGAGACTTCAGACTGTACGAAATGCAGCCAGAACAGCCCGTATTACCCCCGTTTTATCCAGTCTTCATTGACTTCCAGTCAAATTCTGCATTGAGTTTAAAATTTTAGTCCTGACATTCCGTGCACTGCATGATGGGGCCCCTCAGTACATCACTGACATGCTATGCCCCTACTCTTCAGGGCGCAGCCTCCGGTCTTCAGGCCAGGGTCTTCTAAAGATCCCAAAAACTTGTTTTAAAAACCGTGGAGACCTGGCATTCCAGGCTATAGCTCCCAGACTCTGGCACAACTTGCACCAGTCCCTCCGTGATCTTGACTGTGTTGACACTTTTAAGAAACATTTGAAAACTTCTCTTTTGAGTAAAGCTTTTAGCTAATGCACCTTTTAACTATCAATTTTAATCCACTTTGTATTCTTTTTATGACGTTGCCCCTGTTGCTTTAATGGAATTGTTGTTTTACTTCACCTATGTTTTGTACAGCGCTTTGTGATTTCATCTGTGAAAAGCGCTTTATAAATAACATTTACTTACTTACTTACTTACTTATTTTAACACAGAGACACCGGCCTTCATTTTAACTCACAAAATAATCAGCCTTGCCTTCATCTTAGTTGATAATCCTTTATTTCATTTGGGTAGATAATTTACTGATCCTGAAGGAAATTCCAATAATTACCCTGGCTTTAATCTTAGAAAGCAACGACTCAAGCTTCTAAACGAGCAAACATTTGCTAACAGCATCCTAGCTAACAGTCACAATCCACTCCATCTTTGTTATTGTATTCAAACATTTACTCTAATTTAAATGTTTTCTAATGTGTTTTGAGTCTAAAGCTATACTGATGTTATCACTATCTGTGAATATATTTATGTTGAACAGTTGATCCTGTTTGAAGAATCAGTGTTTGTTTCTGTAACAATGGGAAAAGTTGTCCTGCAGTACCCAAAACTGATACTTCATAACACAATGAAAGTTCCAGTTGACAGCTTGTCGCCATGGAATAACAATTTATGTGTGACAAGCCCAACAGGCACAGTCCCTGTTGGCATGTCATATCTTCTGGAAGACAGGCCAAGGCCCCTAAAACTCTGTGTGACATGTTGCCAAGCACAGACAAGACTCAGACCTTTGCTTGTCAATTGCGCCTTCCCTTATAGTGATGTCTCACACTGTGCGGGACCCCCAGAGTTTCACAACTAAAAGACATGCTTACTTTAAGCAGGGGGAAAAATAAGGTCATGGTTCTTTTCAGACTGTCTGGAAAATATGGCCTTTGTCCTTTATAGTCAACAGTGGCTGCATTGTTTTTACTGGCAGCATCAATGAGGCAAGACCACAATATTCTCAAAGCGATCTAAAACAAGCAACAGTATGCTAAAGGGGGGATGGAAGCGGGGGCGGTGGGGTCCTTTTTGGGTCAAGATGCAAAAGCCTGTACTGTCACAGGTCCTGCCAGGGGACGTTAACGTTTTTGAAATGTGGACAATCGAGTAACAAATGTTTTATTCACAATCAAAACAGTTTCCCCTAGAATACCAAGATACCCGTGGCGGTGGTGGTCACCATGATGTCATTGTATAATTTGCTATGATGTGATCCTCTTTAAAGGCCTACTGAAATGAATTTTTTTAATTTAAACGGGGATAGCAGATCTATTCTATGTTTCATACTTGATCATTTCGCGATATTGCCATATTTTTGCTGAAAGGATTTAGTATAGAACAACGACGATAAAGATTGCAACTTTTGTTATCTGATAAAAAAAGGCTTGCCCCTACCGGAAGTAGCGTGACGTAGTCAGTTGAACATATACGCAAAGTTCCCTATTGTTTACAATGATGGCCGCATGAAGTGAGAGAGATTCGGACCGAGAAAGCGACAATTTCCCCATTAATTTGAGCGAGGATGAAAGATTTGTGGATGAGTAAAGTGCAAGTGAAGGACTAGTGGGGAGTTGAAGCTATTCAGATAGGGAAGATGCTGTGAGAGCCGGGGGGGACCTGATATTCAGCTGGGAATGACTACTACAGTAAATACAAGACATATATATACTCTATTAGCCACAACACAACCAGGCTTATATTTAATATGCCACAAATTAATCCTGCATAAAAAACACCTGCGTGTTTGTTACGCTAGCTCCTAGCTCCTCTGCTAGCTCCTAGCTCCATAGAACACGCCAATACAATTCAAACACCTGATCAACACACACAATCACTCAGCCCAAAAGACCGTTCACCTAACCCAAGGTTCATGAAGCTTATATATTTTTAAAAAGTTACGTACATACGCAAAAAAAAAGTTGCGCACATACGGTCAAGCGATCAAATGTTTAGAAGCCAAAGCTGCATACTCACAGTAGCACGTCTGCGTCTTTGTCATCCAAATCAAAGTAATCCTGGTAAGAGTCTGTGTTGTCCCAGTTCTCTACAGGCGCCTGTGTATCGAAGTCAAAAGTCCTCCTGGTTAGAGTCTCTGTTATCCGAGTTCTTCCATCTTGACTGCATCTTCCGGGAATGTAAACAAAGAAGCGCCGGCTGTGTATTGTTGTTGCTGACTACGTTCGAAAAATACGTCCATTTCGCACCGACAACTTTCTTCTTTGCTTGCTCAGCTTCCTTCTCCATAATGCAATGAACATGATTGAAACAGATTCACGAACACAGATGTCCAGAATACTGTGGAATTATGAAATGAAAACAGAGCTTTTTCGTATTGGCTTCAATGTGGAAGGCATACCCGTGTTCGCCGGTCTACGTCACGCGCATACGTCATCCTCAGAGGCGTTTCGAACCGGAAGTTTAGCGGCAAATTTAAAATGTCACTTTATAAGTTAACCCGGCCGTATTGGCATGTGTTATAATGTTAAGATTTCATCATTGATATATAAACTATCAGACTGCGTGGTCGGTAGTAGTGGGTTTCAGTAGGCCTTTAAAAAGGCTCCAAAAGGTATGCATACATTTAAAAACACATCTTTTTTACTAATGGCATTATTATTAATTGGTACTAAAATATATTTGTATATTACGTTGTTTCATTCTATTTTCAATTGTTGCTGCTTACTGTATAATGTACTTTGTTGAGGATTAATCAAGTGCCTAGAGACTTTGTGACTTTTTCCTTTATTAACAACGACCAGTGTTGTGGTCCGTTACACTAGCAAAAAATCTAGCATCTTTTTCTGTTGTTATTCTAGAACAGGGGTCAGGAACCTTTTTGGCCTAGAGAGCCATGAAAGCCAAATATTTTAAAAATGTATTTCAATGAGAGCCATATAATATTTTTTTAACACTGAATATGTGCATTTTTAAGCAAGACCAACATTTTTAGAGTATAATAAGTCTCTTATTCTTTTTAATAACATTGTTATTCTGAAGCTAACCAATACTAAATAAAATACTTCTTACCATTAATACGACTTCTTGAACAGGTGCGGTAGAAAAAATGATGGATGCATTGAAATGCATGAGATTGTTTTATATTTTGAATGTTATTTTTAACACTGTGATTACCAATGTCACTATTATGTTGGATCCACAATAGAGTAGACTCTAACAATATTACGCTAGATCCACTCGACGTCCACTGTGGTCCCCACATCTGCGGTCCCCTCCAAGGTTTCTCATTGTTATCCCATTGGGTTGAGTTTTTTCTTGCCCTGATGTGGGATCTGAGTCAAGGATGTCTTTGTGGCATGTGCAGCCCTTTGAGACACTCGTGATTTAGGGCTACATAAGTAAACATTGATTGATTGATTGAATGTCAACTAAGATTTATGTGAGAGCCAGATGCAGTCATCAAAAGAGCCACATCTGGCTCGAGAGCCATAGGTTCCCTTCCCCTGTTCTAGAATGTACTTGTGTTTAGAGACTCTACATTGGTCTATCGATGTCTCAGACGAAAAGTGATCTGCAGTGAGCGTTAAATAACACCACTGCTGGTGGTGTTTTATGTTCATGTGGTTTTAATTTGAAGTTTATTTTCCCCATGATCTGTGCTTGAAAGCGGATTGTCGTAGAGTGAGGACATGTTGTGTGTCCGGGAAAACATGGAAACAAAAGTGTTTGCGCGGGCTCGTAAAACTTGTTAGAATTAGCATAAGATTGGCAATAAAAGTTAAAAATAGCGAGCGTCTGAGTTTTGACTACTTCTGGAGGCTTTCATTTGTTTTCACACGAAAAACCCTAATTTTGAAGGTGTGGCGGCTATGATTTTGTAGTGTGGTGCACCACTTTCAGTTACATTAAGGGGAAACCCTAACCTGACTCTCGCCAGATCCTTGTAGTTCGCTGAGCTCCACACAAGGATCTGGGACTTCTCTATAGGAGATATATTTCAGAAGGCGGGGCCTTGTAAAAAAATCATTGTATGTGATTTGATAAACCACTTGTCCATTATGACAATGACGTGCTACTTCAACCACTCACATCAAAATCAACCCGTGACGCTGATGAGAGCGACGCTGGGAAATCCAAAACAGAACAGCCGACATATGTCTGATAACGACAGAGCGAAAAGTTATATATTCCATACATCCATTTTCTACCGCTTGTCCCTTTCGGGGTCGCGGGGGGTGCTGGAGCCTATCTCAACTGCATTCGGGCGGTAGGCGGGGTACACCCTGGACAAGTCGCCACCTCATCACAGGGCCAACGAAAAGTTATATTAAATGTATTATATTATATTAAATATTCGATAGATTCGACAAAACAGTTGCAATAGCAGAATCAATGTCAGCACACGACTCCTCGCTGCCTACCACCATTGCTGTTTGAATTAAGATTCAGTCGCTTCGGCGCTACGTCACATCTATGAAATCCCGCCCGACGATCCTGATTGGTTCATTATTTTTTGCTATCTTGAAGGAGTTTGCATTGCCCTCGATCCCAGATCCTTGTGTGGAGCTCAGAGAACTACAAGGATCTGGCGGGAGTCAGGTTAGGGAAACCCTGCATAACAAATAATTTAGTTAGCATCAATGTGAGCTGAAAAACATGCACCTCCATATTTAGTCTAAAGCAATTACAAGCAGATATTTTTTTTTTTTGGTCAATCTTGCTTGACTACGTTGCTGATGACACATGCTGTTGCATTCCAGCTGATAATTAGACCTCTTAAGTGCCTAATAGCACTGATAATTGTCTTGAATATTCATGGCGCTACTTGAATTGTGTGTGCGGAATAGGTCTTTTTGCAACTAGTGTCTTAAAATGATGATTTTCTTAGATTGCAATCACAAGCTCCAGCATCGCTGGCAATTACTCTTGCCTCTGTCTTGGCTGACACTTACTCTACCCTCCTTCTTGACAAAGAAAGACAACAGCCTGTATCTTATCTTACAAAAACCTTTAACCTCTAGTTAATCTAACAAAAACTGTAGCTTCCATTATATTCATTAATAATCTGAGACTCATATTTACCTCACACCATCTACACAAACAAATATTCTCGGCTTGCAAATACCAAAGGCTCCATCTTGGCTAACAATAACCCTTTATTCTATCTTCACAAACAATGACATTAGACTACCCTCCGCCTTGGCTTACAGATATAGGAGCCAGAGCCTCATAAGAACAATAACCATAGCTTACATTGTAGCAACAACAGCCTAAAACTATATTGGCTAAACTTACTCCAGACTCCTTTTTGGCTAACACTTACAATTGCCCTTACCTCAGTCACGACCAACGTTCCCTCTAAGGTGCGCACCTGTGCAATTGCGCACTGCTCAAGCGTCCTCTGCGCACGGCAAATCTATGCCACGCACAAAATCAAATAAAAAAATAAGCACATAATTTTCGACACGACATGGACATGACAGAGAAAACAGTTTTCGTCATCATTGTTCAAATATTGTAACGTCTGTCGAGACGCTTTGAGGACATTAATTCCATCGATCACTTTACTGAGCAAAACCCTTTATTGTCGGCCATAAACACATCACCAAAACGTTTGTAAAAAAAATTATATCTAGCAAAACTGGTCATTTTCTGCAGTACAAACCAGACCAAAAGCAACTTTGTTATATCAACAGCAGCCGCTCGCTCTTTCTCACTTGCGCCAACACATGCACATATGGCACTTAGCCAGTGATGCGTTTACAGCCACACAAAAAGTCGGACAACTGCAACATCACACATAAAGTGTAATTCCAGGTCGTTACACTACGATTTACCAATCAAATGTGTGCTTATTCTAGTGTCATTTATTAGGAATCTTAATTTATATATATAATAATCATGAAATGCTGTTAGTATATTAAATAAATACTAATAAAAATATATTTTTTACAAACAGGAAGTTGCAGGAATGTACACATGATCCCCTACTTACATCTCATTGTGCAACATGTGAATGTTTTAATGGGAACTAAATGCAATGTCTGAAAGGGGTACAAATTATTTCCAAAGCAGGACCTCCACCCAGACAAACAATACAACTACACAGTTCATGAAAAACAATAGTTTTTGTTATTGTCATTGTAAGTGAGCCTAAACACTTATATTAGAAATGAAAATGACTGCTGTCAATAATAAAAGAATGTTGTCTGTCTATCTGTGTTGGCCCTGCGATGAGGTGGGGACTTGTCCAGGATGTACCCCGCCTGCTGCCCGAATGCAGCTGAGATAGGCTCTAGCACTCCCCGCGACCCCGAAAGGGACAAGCGGTAGAAAATGCATGGATGGATGGAGATTTAACTTGTTATTTAGTCAGGTTTGGGACAGGTCCGCTGCTGGTGTAGCCACAGTGTGCACGTCTGATGTTGCTCACATGGGCTCCACTGAATGCTCAGGGAGTTTTTGCGTTTGCTCACACACATGAAAAATTAGAGGGAACATTGGTCACGACAATGACATTTCCATCCATCTTGGGTCACAACTGTAACAACACTAGTCCAATTTGTTTACCAATAACCTGAGACTCCATCTTAGCTATCACAATTTAGTCAACCCTAACTCCCAAAGTAAATTTGAAAACCAAATTATTTTTTTTAAAATGACACAACTATACTATCAACAGTGAAAAACAAACCAACAAACTCAGACTACTGTTAATTCCCTTTCAACTCACTTTGTGTCCAAACTGCCTGTCTGCAATGGACGCGGTGCCATTGTCACAGGTGTCACAGGCTTGTGAGCACAGTAAACAAAAGGGTTGTGTTTGTTGTCTAACACCTGGAAAACACAGCTCATGTTCAAGGAGAGTGAAGACACCAACGAGCTTGTTGCTTCCCAACGTTCCTCTCTTTTACACATTGTGTATTTCCTATAATTCAAATACAAATATACGTAAGTACTATTCTCTAAAATCAATATCAGTCTCAAAAAATATTTTTTATAGCACAAAAGCTACTATAATGGTCTGGACTTCTGCAGAGTCATATTTCTATATGTGCTGTCACAGAAATATAGAACATTTTAGTAATATACTCTAACAAATTGGGAATTATCATCATTTAGACATGGAATGTCCTTGGGAAGTACACTTATAGTCAAAATATATATAAACATCATTCAAACCACAATCTATTAACACATAGAACGAGATCATATATTTACACAAAGAAAGATATAACCTTGTGTGAGATAGAGATTGAAGAGCATTTATCAACAATACAGAGTTACTTAGGCCTCGCCAATACAGTGCTCTTCAGTTGCCAAAAAACAGTTAACTGTTCTAAACTGACCCACACGCAACAAAGAGCTAGCTCTCTACTCCACACACACACACACACACACACACACACACACACACACACACACACACACACACACACACACACACACACACACACACACACACACACTAAATATGTCATTAAGGAAAAAGCTAAATATATTCTGGACCAAAAATCACTCTATATTCTCTTCTGCTTGCCAGTGTTACCATATCTGAGTTATTGTGCAGAAAAATGGGAAAATTAGTACAAAAGTACACTTATTCACTGAGCATGTTACAAAAAAGATAAAAAATAATAAAGATGAACAAAATCAGTTAGAATAATACATTGGGGCATCCACCACAGTTGACATAACTTCACACAAAAGTCACAATTTCTCCGTAGTTATTGGTCCAAAGCTAATAAAGATTTTGGAAAAATGAGAGTGATATTGTAATTTTTTTTTGGTCGTTCTGTGTATTATTGTTCTACGTTTATTGAGCCATCGGCTGCACATTTAGAGTGCCTGTTGGTCACTAAACACTGCAGGAATTTAGCAGGAGAGTGCGTCAAATTGGGCCGCAAAGTTCGTTCACAAAATAAAAGCATGTTTTATTGTAAGTTTATGAGCTGGAGTATGTTTAGAACTATATATAGACATTATTTTGGTTCATTTTGTCAGAAAAACTAACGTCAAAACGACAGCAATTGCACGCATAAGCGCACAGCCGTTCACATCCTTGGTAACAGTCATGGCGTCTAGTGTTTATTTGGCCACTCTCTTTGTACACAACTCTGGGAAATGCCCACACACTAAAAGGGACCTACAGGCAACTACTTCAATACACATTAGTTCCGCTCTTCATTTCTTTGTTTCATTTAAATGGATGAAAAACGGCTGTATCATACCTTCATGAATAAAAAGGGATTGATAAAAAAAATATATAACACACATGTAATCACATTGTGAAGGCTTCACACGATCCAACTAAGAAATGTCCAACAGGATCTTGTTTGAAGCACAGTTCAAAGAGGCCCCTGATCAATACATCCGACTGTTCAGCTCAATAAAACAACAGTTGAAGTCAACACCCCTCAAAGAAATAAATCATTCAGTACTTACTGTGCAGCTTGTCGGTCACATGGAGTTTCTCTGCCTTGATCTGTACCCAATTCCTTCCTTTTGCTTCACCCTAAGATTTCGTTATTATTAGGCAACCTGGTGCTATATCAGGTTGTGTCAGTGCACCCAAAATAGTGAGTGTACAGTGATGACTTGGGGACTTTTGTGTCCATTCAGCCAGGGAAAAAAAACATTCATGAGGTCAAAAACTAACTAACTACCTCCTATTGCCACTATTTCTCCTGTCTGGGTGCTGGCTTCTTCACCTGCCCCTAATTGGAAATCAGGACACACCTGTTCCTGGTTTTTAATCAGGATGCTATTTAAGTGGATCATTTGTTTTTTGTTGCAATGCTGCATAGCTTCCCATATTCTTCTTTGTGCATTTCCCAGCTGCACATCTTTGTTTTTTTACATTAAATATATGCAGTGGTGTGCTGTCAGGGCCTGCAAGGCCTTCCCTGCTGGCCTAACATAACCAGAAATCATGATCATAATTAAAGATACAATTACTTTTTTATTTACTTTCCCTAAATATCTAAAAGTATTCATATTCTCTTCATGTCATGCTATGCTCCTTCCAGTGCTGTTGTTTTTAGTTTTAGTTTGTATCACTGTAAGCGATCGGGGACATACAGGTGATAGACAGTTGCGATAGCCAATCAGATCACGAGTTGTTGTCAGTAAGGCCTTCTAGATGGCCGAAGGTTGAACGTGACATTTACGCGTCCTGTGATTGGATACTCACCGGAACTGTTAGCGGATGAATTTGAGAACACATAGAATTGAGAGACAGTTGCGATAGCCAATCAGATCACAAGTTGTTGACAGTAGCCTATCTAGGTAGCCTGATGTTAACGAGACTGTGATTGGATACTCACTTGTCAGCAGGAAGTGTTGTGCTGTAGCCAGACCGGGATAGCAGAGAAGGAGAACAAAACGTTGATTAGGTGGCAGATATATATTTGCAAGGCCATTTTCAAGAAGGATATTTAAAGAGAAACTACATCTTTTGAGACGATGTCGGCTAACCCCGGAAGCTGGTGTAACGGAGTTAAAATACACCTTTTTTATTTATTATATTTTGTTTGTGAAGTTATCTTCAAATAGTTCTCTTTTCTACTCGCCTGTGAGAGAGCGGTTTGATATATTTTTGTCCCTCCTGAGCTCCCGTAGTCCTCCAGGTTTTTGTAGCCCCTCCCTTCTTCCCCTCACAGAAAAGTTTTACATGGCTTAGGGTGAGTCTCAGTCGGACGATCCCACCGACATTATGTTTGTTTTTCGGTAGAAATGAGGTCTTTAATTAATGAATGTGTGTACCAAGAATGCGAATATGTTTACCTGTGTTGTCCTCTAGTTTTAAGTTCAGATTCCAGGTAACATTTAACATCGTTCCAGGTAACATTTAACATTGCTAACATTGGCGCCAACCGGCCGCTCTTTGTTGTATGAGACTTGTAGGCGTAAGCCAAAGAAAGACGGGATACCGACATTGTCTGATTGTCGCCTGCAGGTTTTTGGTTTTATTTTATTTTCAAATGCTGCATGTTTTGTTCTGCCACGGAATGGCGCTTACATTTCAATATTTTACAGACCGTTTGTATCTGTCTTTTTCATTGTAAATTATTACAGATGTATATGTAGACAGAAAAGTTTTACATGGCTGAGGGCGTAAGCCAAAGAAAGACGGGATACGGACATTGTCTGATTGTGGCCCGCAGGTTGGAAGGAAAAGAAATAAAGCTGAGAATAATGGAAAAAGTCTCATCACTGTGCCGACCCAGAACAGTTACACTAACTCAGCTGTTCTGGCGCTGAAATGGGGAGATGCCCGCCATTTCCACTCGAATAAGCCAACGACGAGGGGTACCACTGGCTTATACGGCATCGAATAGGTCCTACAAATTGTGGGTTCAAATATTTTATTTGTTCACTTTTATTATGTTTTTTTGCCATTTTAATTTTGACAGTAGCACATAAGATATGTTTTAATTGCTGATGCGTTTTAATTGATTTTTAAATGCGCCAGAAAATAACCCGTTTTGTACACTGTACAGGTGATTCAATAACCAGTAGGGCGTTAATGTGTTCCTGTATAGTATTTCTCTCGCAATTGTGGTGACATAAATTATGGTATTTTGAGCGGTAATCATTGAAGTCGGACATCACTGAAGGAATATATGTTTACCTGCGCTACCTACGCCTGCCGTCCCTGCATCTTGAGGTTTGAGAACAACACAGACTGTAACACTTATGGATGAATGCGGAGAAGAACACAACTTAAAAAGCCTTGTTTGCCTATTTACTATTCACATATTTTTTTTATTTTGCTGAATAATAAAAAAAAAGAGTTACAAATACGCTTAAATGTTGATTTATACTGTATTCATTATTTTTAGTTAACAACTTAATGCTCTGATGAACGATGAAAAATAGTCAATATAATTATGATTACAACAATAATACACACATTGAAATTGTTTTTTTAATGTCATTTGAGCATATAATTTATGTTTTTTAATTAATGAAACCCAATTTTATATTATTACTGAAATAGTACTATTCTGTTCAATGTATTAAAACATTAATATAATACTAAAATAATGTTGAAGTATTTTACTTCATGTATATTGGTTTTCCTATCTTCTGTGTTTTCTTCCTGTTCTACATCCTGTGTTGTCGTCCTGCAGTGACTTGCTCCAGAGCGCAATTCGGCTCACCTGCTTCTGATCACTAATCAGAAGGCTTTATAAGCCAGCCTCACGCATTAGTCGAGCCTGGATCATTGTTTTGTTACTGTTTTGGATTGTGATTGCAAGTTTAATTTTACTCTAATTCATTTGGTTATTTGCTAATATGAACACTTTTATACTACTAAAATAATACTACTAATTATATTCAGTGTATCGAAACATAATAAAATAAAGTAAAAATATGTTACTTTTTTTATTTGACTTTTTAAGTGTATTTTATTTAATCAATTATTGTATTTTATATTAAGGAAACTTAATCTTATGTTTAGATTACATGTATTCAAGTACTTCATCTAAAAAACATACACATATTTTACTTTCATTGTTAAAAAAGAGTAATTTAAAATGTATCAAAATTGTGTAAATATACATATATTTATTGATATAAAAATGGTTCTGTTTAATCGCCTACAAATGTTTGACTCCCTTAATAAGAAACTATACTACTACTACTGTTACTTTATTATTATTATTATTAGTAGTAGTAGTATGATGATTATTATTATTAATATTATTATTGTAAGTTCTAATTAATTAACTAATTTACTTAAATTTGTTAAAGGACATTCCACCAACAAATACAATATAAAGCAAGGTACTGTGTGTGAAATATATCATAGCAAAGTTAAGGACTTGAATAATAGTTTTCCCCCACATTTTAGTATATTGCAACACAAATACTGAAAAAAAAAGTTTGTTTGACTCGTTTGAGGAATTTAAAATTTCAACAATGTGTTATTTCCCTTCCAAGGATGAAATCATTTTCCTACAAATGCAGTATGTGCTTTTTTTCCCTTTTTTTTATATACTGTAACTATGATGATCCATCATAAGCGGCGGGAACGACAGGGTCTGGAATATGAGACTTCATTTCCCTTTTATTCTTACCTTCCAGTAGGGAAGTTCAAATTACAGTTAAAGATGATGAATTGATTATGATGGTTTTGACAAGTAGAGATGAAGAGAGGGATAAACCAAAGAAGTGCAGCTGTTCTATAGCAAAAAAAAAAGTGTTGCGTCTTACAGTATGTTACGATACTTCTCGTGTGCAGGAGAAAACATGACAATTGGAAAAAGTCCTTGTAATGTAAAAAAAGAAGGCAGTCAGATCAATTGCTCAGGTCGCGGCCTACAAAACAAACTGTAGGAGCATGCATGGCGCTTCAACGTCAGAATGATGGGTGTGTGACTACCTAAATCTCCCTGTTGACATTTTATCCCGTGTGCTGTGTACCGTCATAAACTCACACATCAGCAGACAGAATGTCCTGATTTACATATACAAGCGTTTCTGCTGTTGATGCCTGAATGGCTTCCTGTTAAACTCGGTTTTACATCACATCAAACCACTGCTGGATCTCCACACGGCCATGGCGTGGAGATGAGGTGTGGGAGTTGATGTACAGTATTTGCAGTTACAGTGTGACACTCCTGCAAACCGCACTACCACAGTAATATTAAGTAAAAAGTGATGGTTACCACGGCGTACCCCACTGGGCATCAGCCACACATCAAAACTAAGGAATCAATACCACTGACTGGAATGCAATTATGCGCAGTAACAAGGTTCGTTAAAAAGGTAATTTGCTTTTACGACATCACAGTAAGCAAAAACAAACAATAAGTGCAATCAATGGACAGATTTATCTTACCTAGAGCGCAAGGGAAAAATAATAATTATGATCATAGTTTTTGTTTGTTTTTCTATGGGATTATCTTAGTCTGTTTTATCATATAGTTTTTTTTTATTGTTGTGTTATATTTTCAGATTTTTTGAAATTCCATTTTTACTATTTATACTTGTATTTCTCATTGTATTCCAGCAAATACTGTATGTATGTATGTATATGTATATATATATATATATATATATATATATAATTGCCCATGTATATATATAATATATATATATACATATATACGTATAATTGTGTGTATATATATAATATATATATACGTATAATTGTGTGTGTGTATATATATATATATATATATATATATATATATATATATATATATATATATATATATATATATATATATATATATATATATATATATATATTTACACATATATATATATATATATATATATATATATATATATATATATATATATATATATATATATATATATATATATATATATATATATATATATATATTAGGGATGTCCGATAATGGCTTTTTGCCGATATCCGATATTCCGATATTGTCCAACTCTTTAATTACCGATACCGATATCAACCGATACCGATATCAACCGATATATGCGGTCGTGGAATTAACACATTATTATGCCTAATTTGGACAACCAGGTATGGTGAAGATAAGGTACTTTTTAAAAAAAATTGTAAAATAAGATAATTAAATTAAAAACATTTTCTTGAATAAAAAAGAAAGTACAACAATATAAAAACAGTTACATAGAAACTAGTAATGAATGAAAATTAGTAAAATTAACTGTTAAAGGTTAGTACTATTAGTGGACCAGCAGCACGCACAATCATGTGTGCTTACGGACTGTATCCCTTGCAGACTGTATTGATATATATTGATATATAATGTAGGAACCAGAATATTAATAACAGAAAGAAACAACCCTTTTGTGTGAATGAGTGTAAATGGGGGAGGGAGGTTTTTTGGGTTGGTGCACTAATTGTAAGTGTATCTTCTGTTTTCTATGTTTATTTAATAAAAAATAAAAAAAACGATACCGATAATAAAAAAAACGATACCGATAATTTCCGATATTACATTTTAACGCATATATCGGCTGATAATATCGGCAGGCCGATATTATCGGACATCTCTAATATATATATATATATATATATATATATATATATATATATATATATATATATATATATATATATATATATATATATACACGTATATATGCATATATCAATCAATCAATCAATCAATGTTTATTTATATAGCCCTAAATCACAAGAGTCTCAAAGGGCTGTACAAGCCACAACGACATCCTCGGTACAGAGCCCACATACAAATATATATACACATGTATATATATATATATATATATATATATATATATATATATATATATATATATATATATATATATATATATATATATATATATATATATATATGTATACCGTATTTTCGGAGTATAAGTCGCTCCGGAGTATAAGTCGCACCGTCAGAAAATGCATAATAAAGAAGGAAAAAAACATATATAAGTCGCACTGGAGTATAAGTCGCATTTTTTGGGGAAATGTATTTGATAAAACCCAACACCAAGAATAGACATTTGAAAGGCAATTTAAAATAAATAAAGAATAGTGAACAACAGGCTGAATAAGTGTACGTTATATGACGCATAAATAACCAACTGAGAACGTGCCTGGTATGTTAACGTAAAATATTATGGTAAGAGTCATTCAAATAACTATAACATATAGAACATGCTATACGTTTACCAAACAATCTGTCACTCCTAATTGCTAAATCCCATGAAATCTTATAAGTCTAGTCTCTTACGTGAATGAGCTAAATAATATTATTTGATATTTTACGGTAATGTCTTAATAATTTCACACATAAGTCGCTCCTGAGTATAAGTCGCACCCCCGGCCAAACTATGAAAAAAACTGTGACTTATAGTCCGAAAAATACGGTATACAAACACACACACACACATATATATATATATATATATATATATATATATATATATATATATATATATATATATATATATATATATATATATATATATATATATACAGTATACATACACACACACCCATATATATATATATATATATATATATATATATATATATATATATATATATATATATCGACACATTAAAACATATATAATAGGGCTGTCGAGTGGTTATTTTTTAATCAGATTAATCACACTATAGATCTGTGCTTAATCATGATTAATCACATGTTATTATTTGCTTGCATGAATAAAGTTTGCTTAAGAAAACCCCCCAATATTTGGATACAAATGCAATTTTGTTGTCAAAATGTCATATTGGAATGCTTTCAGTTTTACTGAACTGCAAGTAATTTGCTCAAAACTTGGTGACAGTAAGTACAGTTTCCTGCTTAACTTAACATAATAAAAATAAACATATCTATTTAACTTGAGGCTGTCCTGCTTAATTTAAAACAGAATAACGTGTGGTGTCACGATTTTCTATTTTCTCTTACAGAGCACACCAACCCGGTAACATTACAACAAAATATTTGGCTTTGTTGGCGACTTACTTAATAGAAATACTGGACAAAGTTTCTTGACAGCTCAATACGGAATGCGTACTTTTGTTTCAAAATACAGGACAATTTCTTTTACAGGGGACATTTGACAACCCTATTTAAGAAGCATTCATGCTAGCGGTGACATCCTCACGCTCAAGTTTCGCTTTACGATGCTATTTTAAACTTGATGTGCGCCAAGGATAAGAAAGTCTGTCGCTCCAATACCAACTCACTTCCTCAGTTTTATCTAAATTTCCATCAAAGTTTATTTTGAAGCGAAAGTGGGCACAAAGCACATTGCTCTGACTGGTGTCACAGTCCCTGCAGTGTCTTGTGTTTCTATGGGTTTGTATGTGTGTGGTTATATGTGTGGGTGGAGTTTTGGGTCCTGGCTTCCCAGTTTGGCACACCTGTCGCTGATCATCTCACTCACCTGCCTGCCATCTTCTCATTACCTCCACCTGCCTGCCATCTTCTCATCACCTCCACCTGCCTGCCAAAAAGCCCTGGTTTTCTCACACGGTGCATCGCTTGTCCTCACATTCACACACTAGGGCCAATTTAGTGTTACCAATCATCCTATCCCCAGGTGCATGTCTTTGGAGGAGGAAAGACCCCACACAGTCAAGGGGAGAACATGCAAACTCCACACAGAAAGACCCCAAGCCTGGGTCAGGACATTCTCGCTGTGAGGCAGGAGTGCTACCCACTGCTCCACCATGACATATACATATATATATATAGACCCCGAAGGGAATAAGCGGTAGAAAATGGATGGATGGATGGATATATATATATATATATATATATATATATATATATATATATATATATATATATATATATATATATATATATATATATATATATATATATATATATATATACGATTAAGTCACTTTACATTGTATTAATTAAATAGGTCAATTCAATTCGATTTTATTTGTGTTTATTTATTATTCCTGTATGTATTTTTATATAATTGTATATTATAATGGGGTTTTTTCACTGTATGTTGTGTTAGATTTATCTTCATTTATTTTAGTTCAGTGTTTATTAAATTGTTTTTTTTTCATTTTTTTTTTCATAACACTTTTAGGTACTATATTTTTAACAATCATTTTATGGATTTGTTTTTCTCATGTTTTCTCAGCAGTACACATTGTGTAGTATCTTTCAAAATTGAACTAAATGGTAATTGAGTCACTTTACATACACATTGATTTAATGATTGATTACCATTTATTTGTACTTATTTTAGAATTGATTTATGTTTTCTTCCTCTTCTTTTTTTATTTTATAATTTAATTGAGTTTTTTTGCTGCATGTTGTGTTGGATTTCTATACAATTATTTTGGTATATTGTATATTAAAGTTTCCAATTTGGTTGTTGTCAAAATGTTTTATATATATATATCGTAATTATTTTTTGCATTATTATTCAAAAATATCTCATATCTGTTCTTATGTTATTCATATGGATTTTAATTTCACTTTGTCTTTTATTTAGGCCTTTTATTTTATATTTAAATTACTTTTTTAACACATTTTTTCCAATGTATTATATTTAATTTCATATTCTTTCTTATTGTGCGCACTTTATCATATTCCACTGTAACTTTTTTAGGCCATTTGTCACCTGTGCTCCTATCAATCTACTTTATCTATCTGTCTATCTGTGCCTCTTGTTCTATATTAGTTTCAAGTCCTGTCTTGAATTGCCCACCGTCTTGAAAACAAAACACAAACACATTATGATGTCTTATTGCAGTGACAAACAAGATCCCAGGAGCCAATCTCTCAGCTGAAAATAAGGTTGGAATCAGGTATAACGTAATAATGTGTTTTGCTTTTTTTCTCCGCCACCCCGCCATCCACATTTGTCACATGCTGTGATTGTCTCTCAAGCAGCCCATCATCCACATGTGATATATCTAGGTCATGCATGTCCCAGCGTTGGCTGCATGATAATCCCTAATTCACTTTGGTCCTTCTCCGGCCTGGGACGGTGACCCCCTCTGACCTCCTCCGAATTGATTTTGCGGTTGAACTCTAAAGCAGGCGCAAATTAAAGGCGGTATATATGCGAAAAAAGGAACGGCAGATGGACAGGGGAGCCGGGGTGGGACAAAAGATGAAAAAGAGCAGCATTTTGGCTTGCACGTAAAGAAGGTATGTAGCCATTGGGAAGAGATAGATGTTACAATGACTGACTTTGAGGGAACATCTTTTGGGAAAATGTCTCATTTCCTGCTTAGCCCTGCAGGAATATCTATCTGACACTAGGGTTGTACGACATACCGGTATTAGTATAGTGCCGCGATACTAATGAATCATTTTCAGTACTATACCGCCTCTGAAAAGTACCGGTCCCGCACACCCCCGTCGTCATCACGTCGAGTCATTGCTGGTTTGGTAGCGCACACACACGAAGAACTAACAAGCAGAAACAGTGTGTGTAGACAGAAAAGGGAGAACGGACACATTTTGGCTTAAAAACTAACGGTAAAGGTGAAGTTATAACACTGAAACGCCCTTTAAGACATGGCTAGCTAGCTAGCGGCTAACGTCCATCCCCCGTCGGCAGTGTTTTAGCTACTTCTAAATCGCTAATCCTGGTCTCCATGGCGACAAATAAAGTATGTTTCTTACAAGTATAACCCTTGCAGGACGAGGAATAGCGAAACATGCTTCACTACACACCGTAGCTCACCGGCATCAAAATGTAAACGAACGCCATTGGTGGGTCTACACTTAGCACCCACTGTAATGATACCAAGTTCACGAGCGTATCTAGTCGATAGTACTATGATTGCGTCGATCTTTTTTGGCATCTCAACATATTATTTTGGTTTTTTTAAATGTATATTATGTTTATAAACTCAGGAAATATGTCCCTGGACACATGAGGACTTTGAATATGACCAATGTATGATCCTGTAACGACTTGGTATCGGATTGATACCCAAATGTGTGGTATCATCCAAAACTAATGTAAAGTATCAAACAACAGAAGAATAAGTGATTATTACATTTTAACAGAAGTGTAGACAGAACGTGTTAAAAGAGAAAGTTAGCTGATACTAACAGTAGATTAATAATTTGTTTTCTACCACTTGTCCTTAATAATGTTGACAAAATAGATGATAAATGACACAATATGTTACTGCATATGTCAGCAGACTAATTAGGAGCCTTTGTTTGTTTACTTACTACTAAAAGGCAAGTTGTCTGGTATGTTCACTATTTTATTTAAGGACTAAATTGCAATAAGAAACATATGTTTAATGTACCCTAAGATTTTTTGTTAAAATAAAGCCAGTGATGCCATTTTTTTGTGGTCCCCTTTATTTAAAAAAGTACCGAAAAGTATCGAAATAATTTTGGTACCGGTACCGGTAACAAAATATTGGTATGGGGACAACACTATCTGACACTAACAGCTGATAAAAAATGTATAAGGACTTGATTTTATACAAATGAAGAATACGTTTTGCCTCATCAGGCCACATACAAAGTGTGTGCTCCCAGCACCACTAAGGGGCCAATGGCAAATTTAGTGATACTTGTCATCAATTACTTGATGTTTACACACCATCAACAATAACCAGTGGCGGACAAAAGATACGTGTGGTTTCGTCAATGCCGGCCCCCGGGGACCCTGGAAGGCGATGACAGTCACTGCATGTCGGCCCATCTTGACGCTGTCACTTAAGACGGGGTACATGCTGCTTGATTGCCCTGAGGTGGCGCTGATGTGTTAATAAAGCTTCTTATACGGGCACAACAAAACTAATTATGGGCAAATGAAGGACGTTGCCATAGCTCACGCTGTATGAGGCCGCAGAAAAGACAGGAGAATGTAACCTTGAACTAAAACTACATTGACCCGAGTATAAGACAAGCCCTCTTTTTTAGTTTTGTAAGCTATTTGCGTTTAAAATCAGTTCAAACATATTTGATCCGTTACAGTGTTTGATGCCTGTTCTTTATTGATCACCTTATAGTGAAATTACCATCATTAAATTATTGTTTGCTAACAACCTTTAAGACACATTTTTTTCCCTCTGAATAAATCCAAGTCACTGCTGTGCTGATGTGAGTGACAGGAAGAAAAGCTCTGACTCACTTAAAAAAAATAATGCATTTGTCGTCACCTTCTGGTTTGCGCAACAGACAGGGTAAATCAGGACCCTAAGCCGAATTGTGTTTTTGAGTCTTCCTTCCCTATTCCAAAAAAATGTCACACTTTTGGGGGGGAAACGATTTTGATACTTTTTCCAAACTTGAATTTAATTTGATGTGTTTTGTACTAAAACCAATTTATGGCAAATATAGTATTTTTTGTGCAAAATAACAATTTGAAAATCATCAAAATATAAAGGTATACAGTAAGTATAGTCATACCAAAGACTATAAAATTATTCCCGAGCACGGCCACCGCTGCTGCTCACTGCTCCCCTCACCTCTCAGGGGGTGGAACAAGGGGATGGGTCAAATGCAGAGGTTAATTTCACCACACCTAGTGTGTGTGTGACTATCAGTGGTACTTTAACTTTAAGTTAACTTGAAACCTTACTACCTCAACTCGGACCATGATTCATACCCACTACTTTCTGCCTTATAACACAAGCACCAAATACTGTGCGCCATGAGTGCCAGTGGGAGTTCACGAGGAAATTTGCCATTATTGTATGTTATCAGTGACGGAGCAGAAAGCGGCTAGGAATATGCAGTAACATTTCACATGAAGCGCCCTGCACAACATGGAAGTAAAGATACAAATCTGAACTTGCATAATTTGTAGAGGCTATATACAAAACCCAAAACCAGTGAAGTTGGCACGTTGTGTAATTCGTAAATAAAAACAGAATAGAAAGATTTACAAATCCGTTTCAACTTTGAATAGACTGCAAAGACAAGATATTTAATGTTCGAACTGAGAAACTTTTTTATTTTTTGCAAATAATCATTAACTTAGAATTTAATGGCAGCAACACATTGCAAAAAAGTTGGCACATGGGCATTTTTACCACTGTGTTACATGGCCTTTCCTTTTAACAACACTCAGTAAACGTTTGGGAACTGAGGGGACCAATTTTTGAAGCTTTTCATGTGGAATTTTTTCCCATTTTTGCTTGATGTACAGCTTAAGTTGTTCAACAGTCCGAGGTCTCCGTTGTGGTATTTTAGGTTTCATATTGCGCCACACATTTTCAATGGGAGACAGATCTGGACTACAGACAGGCCAGTCTAGTACCCGCACTCTTTTACTATGAAGCCACGCTGTTGTAACACGTGGCCTGACATTGTCTTGCTGAAATAAGAAGGGGCGTCCATGATAACGTTGCTTGGATGGCAACATATGTTGCTTCAAAACCTGTATGTACCTTTCAGCATTAATGGTGCCTTCACAGATGTGTAAGTTACCCATGCCTTGGGCACTAATACACCCCCATACCATCACAGATGCTGGCTTTTGAACTTTGCGCCTATAACAATGCAAAACGTTTTCCAGGTTGAACATTAAGTATCTTGTCTTTGCAGTCTATTCAATTGAGGTTTGTATTTTGGATACTGTACCATCTCCTCAGACCACTGCTGTCACATCTACGTTTGTGAGCATGAACTAACAAAGCTTGCTTGGATGCATGGATGATTGAGCATATTCGGAAGCATGTATAACTTGGAATCTGACACATTTAGGGTTTGAAATTACGAAAAATGTCTCCAAAAATGTCAGTTCAGTCAGCACCAAATGATTACCTGTGTGTGTGTGTGTGTGTTTTGATTTAGTTTTTTGAAGAAATATCAGTAATTAAGTGATGTAAGCTCACTCACAAGACTTCATTGTCACTTGTTTTTGTTTTATTTTATTACTTTCATTTGATCATTTAAATAGTAATAATGGTTGTTACCTTTTTATATATTTCAACACTAAACTATAACACTACTCACATCATGTCATCAGAGCAATCTCCAGATAATATGCAAATATGGCCCCCAAGTGCAATGAGTAGTAGTTTTGATTGTAACAGTAATACACACCTTTAAATTCTCATATTTGTAATGTATTTTATTATAATATTAATTAATGTAGTCTTCTACATTAGGGAAACTTATTTTAAATATTATTAATGTAATATTATTTCAATTAAATGTAATAAACCATACTAACATAATACAATAAAGCAAAAGTATTCCACAATCATGTTTAGAAAACAATAGAAATCCACACTTTTTAAAAATGTATTTTACTCTTACCAGTTATTCAATTAATTGTGTAATAATGAACACTTGCATACAATTAATATAATATTACAATACTTTTTTTAAAACTAGGGCTTTCTAGTGATCTAGTTTTTTAAATCAAATTAATCACACTTTTAAACTGTGATTAATCGTGATTAATCACAGGTTAAAATGTGCTTGCATGAATTAAATTTGCGTAAGAAAATACCCAAATATTTAAACACAAATGCAAATTGGTAGTCAGAATTTCATACAGGAACAGTTTTAAAATGTTATTGATTTGCTCAAAACTTGGTAAAAGTAAGTATAGTAAGAATTAAAGTAAAATACTTTACTTTCATGTCATTGTTATATTAATTAATTAATGTATTTGTGTAATAATTGAATATTAAGGAAACTTAATTTTTTTTTATATAAAAGCATTTTTTCAATTAAATGTATTCAATTGCTTCACTTAAAAAACATATGAAAGTATTTTACTGTCATTTAAAAAAAAAAAAAAAAGGTAATTTACATTTTTTTATTGTATTAAAATTATGTAAATAAGGCGCCCTGGGTGCTATAAGTCAGTGGCGTGCCGTCACTAGAGGCAGGGGAGGCGGGGCCTCACCTGCCATCATGGAAAGAAAACAAATGTAAAAAGAAAAAAAAAAAATTAAATTGTTATATGTATCCAGTGATTATACTAAAGTTATTTTCCATTTAACTTCACCAGTTTTAGATTATTTTTATTTTCACATTTGCCGTTCAAATACTGAGAAGAGACGGTGCGGTGATCAGCAGCCAGTTGAGGCACGTCACTGATTTGTGCCTCAACATGGAATGTGCACAATGACTGGGCTAACTGCTGGCCTGCTGTGCAGTGAGACTGTATTGTTATATGAATTATATTATACATTTCCATAGTTTAGTTAGCGGAGGTATATAATGTACAGTGTATTTTGTCAACAACTGTATGTGTGTAATGTATTTTTTCAGCTGAGCATTCATAAAACTGCTGCCAAAGACGTACTGGCTGAGCTCGCAGTAATCCGGCCTCCTGGTGGTAGAGGGCGGTAGTGATCCCAGAGATCATTCCTTGCCGCAGAAGAAAAAAAAAAAAAGTTTGCAATAATAAGTGCAGCGTTTACTCTCGCCTGAACTTTTATTAAAAACATGGAGGATTACATATGTAAAATAAAACAGTTTTCTAAACTGGACTTTCAATCGAAACAGGAGGTAATAATTAGAGGTAGACCAACGCCGGAGCTAAAAGGTTTGCTTTTGACTTCGGGACAGAAGACTCGGTCTTTTCAAACGGCGTGGTACACACGCAAAGGCTGGCTGGCTGTGTGGATGTCCAGCAAGAAAGGTAAGACCATAATAATGTTTTTTTAATTAAATGTGCTTTTTTGTGTGCTAGTTTGTATGTGTAAAGAATGCTGGTATGAGCTTTTAAACATAACCCGTTAACTGCTGCCATTCACATGGTGAATAAGATACTATTTAGGGTTCATATGTTTTTAAATCTGACTGTGATGATGCAGTGCCTCGCCAGTCATGAACCTCACCGCACGCCACTGCTATAAGTAGTATAGCAGTGACGCTACAGCCATGTGATTGTATAGTGTTATGAAACTACACAAAAGATGCATTGTTTTTGTCAAGTCTGATAAATATTTGATACATCTCTTTAATTGGATCTCACGGAATTGTGCAGGTGTGCCTAATGTTGTGACCAGTGTCTGTGTGTATTGATGACATCGCACTATGGCTGGAAAGCATATTTTTCAATAGTTTACTCCCAGACATGCTGCTGAGCAACAAAGTCTCTATTTATGCAAATCAAATCAATAGGTCGATCGTATGCGACGCGGCCTGCAGCTGTGCGTCGCCATCAAGCGCCTCACCTAATGTAATAAGGAACATCAATAGTTGATTTTCGAAGCTAGTGGGGCAGAGACACGAAGCGACGACCGGCGAGATTAGCGCAGCTTGGCTCCGTTTTATAAACGGTCACAATTAACGCGGAGCATCGTTCTAGAATTGAGAGCAGGGCAGAGAGAAGATGAATAACTGAGTGTTGCTCATTTTGGTTGATCAGAACAGACGCTGGCATTTCCACATCGTGGTGCCATCATCAATCATGACTGGTAGTATCCGCACGGTAGTGACGTGGTGTGGCCTGCTTTGTGTTGCACTTCAGATATTTACATGTTGATGTTGTCAAAGGCTATGTCTTTGTCTAAAGCTATAATATGTGATTACACCGCCATAAAACAACAGCTTCGATATAACTGTGGTGTAATTTGCAGAATATACAAATAATGATACATTCTGAGCTTATTGATCTGGGAGGTTTGGTGTGGGTTGAAGGTGGAGAAGATGCTCCTTTCTTTTTATGTTTCTCATCCTCATTATGTTGTCTACTCTGCTCGAAGGAGCTGCATCCGTTGGGGATAGCAGTCCTTCAGGCTGTCCTGTCCTGGAAATCTCTTCCAATGAGAATGGCTGGATGTTGGTATGTATTTGAGCTGGTCTTCGAAACAGAGTTCCTGCCCTCCTCTCGGCCATTTTCAGGCTCAGGACTCGAGAGGTCTCCATTGGCTGAATGCGACCTACCCAGCGGAGGCAATGGTGGAGGATAGTGGCTTTAACACTTGGTATTGAGGCCCGGCGGAGAACCATGTTGTTGGAAATATGGTCTTCCATTCGAATATTGAAGATTTGTCCTAGCTTGGATTGCTAGAAGAGTTCTAACCGGTTGATATAATGGGCGTAGAGGAGAATTGGTGGAACAACGGCATGGAAGTTGTTGTGTCCGACCAGTCTTCCTCTCAGGGAATAAAAGACACTGGTCAATCCCAAGTTCTTTATATGACATATATGTTGAGTAAGAAGGACCACCAAGACAAAATAGCAATATTACCAAGGTTTACTAAAGCTTTAGGAGACCGGCCCTCACAATGCTATAATAGCAGCATCAAGAAGCGGTTTAAAAATCAAATGGAAAGAGTCAGCTTATTTAGTACGAAAACAGCCCCCTCCCGCCCAGAAATAAATGCAGCCTTATTGTTCTAAACTGATAAGGTCTCCTCCACAAAAAGGGAGTACATTATACTCCAAATAGACATTCCAGTGCCTTCAAGGTGAAACACAGAGTTTACTAACGAACATAAGGAAAAAGCAAAAAGTGTACACAAGGGAAAATATTAGCTGCTTTAAACATGACTATGGATAAAGAAAGAACACTTAAAAATATATGCATTCTCCACAAAGTCCATGATTTTTGTCCGGACAGTCAGTGCATGGTTGGGTAATACACGTCAGCAAAGTCTACCAAATGTGGAGTGGGCTGCCTTTATCCAGTTCTACACAACCTTTCCACAGATGTGGGTCTTCAAAATGATACTCTGGAGATAAGAGAATTGTTCAACTTCTTTTAGGGTTCGGTTGTTATTAATGATGTTGGTGGGTGAACTGTACAGGCCGAGTGCAGGTTCAGTCAGAGTCTTGGTCTTTGATGTGTTCACCTGCATACTGAAGCATTGTAAAAACTGGTTATCCTTTGTAGGTCATCTGCATGGGACGGCGTGGCGAAGTTGGTAGAGTGGCTGTGCCAGCAATCGGAGTGTTGCTGGTTACTGGGGTTCAATTCCCACCTTCTACCTTCCTAGTCACGTCCGTTGTGTCCTTGGGCAAGACACTTCACCCTTTGCCTCTGATGGCTGCTGGTTAGCGCCTTGCATGGCAGCTCCCGCCATCAGTGTGTGAATGTGTGTGTGAATGGGTAAATGTGGAAATACTGTCAAAGCGCTTTGAGTACCTTGAAGGTAGAAAAGCGCTATACAAGTATAACCCATTTATCATTTTATAACTCGGGATGGCGTTACCGTCAGCATGCTGTATTTATCTACAGGAGCAACTCAAAACATTTGAATATCGTGACAGGGTTAGTTTATTCCAGCAATGAGCTTTACAAGGTGAAACTAATATGTGACATTGGATCTCTAAATGATCATTCACACGTTCATTTCGTCTCGCATTGACTATTGCAATTATCTTGTCAGTCTTTTCAACAAGTCAACGCTAAAGAGACTTCAGACTGTACAAAACGCGGCTGCCAGACTTTTGACCGGTGCACCCAGAACAGCCCATATTACCCCCATGTTATCCAGTCTTCATTGGCTTACAGTTAAATTCCGCAAAGGCGGACGCACATAATTTATGCAGATCCCAAATACAGATCAGAAGGTAAGAAAAGTTGCTTTTGCATAATATCGCGAAAACAAAACGCCAGATAATGTCTTACCTTATACACACAGACCATAATATTACTTGTATGTTTAATGCAATGGATTTTTGAGCGCCGTGTGTAATGTTCTTTATTTTCGATGCAACATATAAAATGTCGGTGGTGTTTACTTGAGTCATATTGCCATCATATTGCAGTCTACACTTATCTCTTATGTTTGACTGCCATCTACTGGTCACACTTATCATTACAACATGTACTAAATAAAAAATGCTTCGAGGTCGGTAAGCAAAACCAGAGTTATTCCGTTTATTAGGCGCACTGTCGAGTTTTGAGAAAAAGAAAAAGGATTTTAAGTGCGCCTTATAGTCCGGAAATTACGGTAACTTTGAGCAAGTTGCAAACAGCCCCTTTAAATATAACATACGACATATCGTTCCTTTCTGCAACTTCAAAACAGGTCTTATTTCGAGATGGGGCGTGTTAACGATGCAAATACATATTTAACCAGCCCTGTATCCCTTTCATACCTGCGTTTTAACTTTGACTCTACGTCGCAAACGAGAATAGTAAAGGCATGACACGCACCTCCTGCAGCCATAGCAGCGTGTTACGACTTCTTTTACAAGAGAAGGTTGTCTGAAGGGGATGAAGCTCTCACTCTCAGTCGCATGGGATTAGTCAGTGTGCTGTGAATCAGTTTGTCACTGACAGCCTTCCACCGCCTTTACAGGCACCAGGTGAACCAATAAACTCGAAAAAAAAAACTTAGCTTTCTGCCTTGGTGTCCTCAGGCTAATAGAAGGGCAATTCATCCACAAAGAACCGAGGGAGAGAGAAAAAAAAGGCGTTTGCAAAAACATCCAGTGTGTCGGATGTTTTGAGGTTAGTGGTAAGCACATCCAATCGCAACAATTACATACTAGCAAATTAATTCCATGCAGTAAAATAAAATGACGTATGACTGCTGGGGAAGATTGTCTCCTCATAAAATGCAGCCATTGTTAAAAAAAAAGAATACACTGGTTAAACCACAGAAAAGACCATGACATTTGAATATAACTGAAGTGTGATATTTTTATATGACAATATTATTGGAAAAATGCCTATTTCTGTACAAAAATGAAATAAGTCATAACAATAAGAAGTATTGCACAACAAAGCAGCAACAGAAGCAATGTTGTGACAGCGGTATAGAAAAAAGTTGTCAGGCTTGTCACGAACAGTTTGGTTATGTTTTGTTTTTTCCTCTGTGTTTGTGTTTCATTTCCTGTCAGGGCTCTTATTTTGGTTCCATTTTACTGCACGTCTCCCTGAGCGCTTGTTTCCCTCACCTGTACCTGATTGGCAGTCTGGCACACCTGGTGGCAATTGCCAATCAGGCTACTATTTATACCTGCCTCGCCCTCCAGTCAGGGCTGGAGTACTGACAGCTGTTTGCAGTTTGCTGTCTCCTAGTTCCTCGTTTCCTGTTTGCTTGTTCTTTTTCGCTGTTTCCAGGTTGCCTGTTTCCTGGTTCCTATTTGCTGTCACCTTGATTTGCTTTTGTGAACCATGCATCCAGCAACAGTACGAGATTATTTAATTAACGGCAAAGAGGCATAAATTAGAGTTGTTTACGGCAGTGTTTTTCAACCTTTTTTGAGCCAAGGCACATTTTTTTCATTGAAAAAATGCGGAGGCGCACCACCAGCAGAAATCATTAAAAGATTAAACTCAGCAGCCGATATTGACAGTAAAAAGTCGTTGTCGCAATTGTTGGATATGACTTTAAACCATAACCAACCAAGCATCACTATAGCTCTTGTCTCAAAGTAGGTGTACCGTCACAACCTGTCACATCACGCCGTGACTTATTTTGAGTGTTTTGCTGTTTTCCTGTGTGTAGTGTTTTAGTTCTTGTCTTGTGCTCCTATTTTGGTGGCTTTTTCTCTTTATTTGGTATTTTCCTGTAGCAGTTTCATGTCTTCCTTGACAGCTATTCCCCACACCTGCTTTGTTTTCGCAATCAAGAATATTTCAGTTGTTTTTATCCTTCTTTGTGGGGACATTGTTGATTGTCATGTCATGTTCGGGTGTACATTGTGGACACCGTCTCTGCTCCACAGTAAGTCTTTGCTGTCGTCCAGCATTCTGTTTTTGTTTACTTTGTAGCCAGTTCAGTTTTAGTTTCGTTCTGCGTAGCCTTCCCTAAATTTCAATGCCTTTTCTTAGGGGCACTCACCATTTGCTTATTTTTGGTTCAAGCATTAGATACCTTTTTACCTGCACACTGCCTCCCGCTGTTTCCGACATCTACAAAGCAATTAGCTACCTGCTGCCACCTACTGATATGGAAGAGTATAACGTGGTAAGCCTGCCGATCTCCAGACAGTATAGACACTCAACAACGGCACATTATTTTTGGATTATAATTACTCGTTTGCAAGAAATATTTTTAACCCAAATAGGTGAAATTAGATAACCTCCCACGGCACACCAGACTGTATCTCACGGCACACTAGTGGGCCACGACACAGTGGTTGAAAAATACTGTTTTATGGTACTGTAATTACTTCTGAAATAAATTAGAAGTAAGTCTCCAAAAAATGGAAACAGAAAAATATAAATAATCTGTTGTCATCATATAAGCTTTTTTTTTGACATTTTAACATTCTTAAGGGTTTTTACCGAAAATAAAATTAAGAACTCGTAAATTGTGCAAATAATAAAACCATTCAAGCACACATTCTTCAGTACTTCAAGTGTAAAAAAAAGTTAACCAGGGTAAATATTGCAAAATAAAAACTATCTCACTGTAAATTGTGTTGTATACTCCTTTTCCTCATTTTTCACGTTCATCTTCTTCCATGGAATGCTAGGGGGAGTATGTGCATTTGCTCGGGAGCATGAAAAGTTAGAGGGAACATTGGGAGTAACACGTTACTTTTTCTATTGTACAGTTACTTTAGTAACTTTTTGGATATATGGTTTATGTCAGAGTAGTTTTAATGCAGCATAATGCGAATGGTGTTTAGGTTTGGCGGGGCCAATACCCCTTCAGCCCCGGTGTGCCCCCTTAGGCTACGGCGGCCCTGATCATGCATTGTCATCTGTCAGTAGAAATGTTCACGTTTCAGCCTACAAGAATTCAACTTCCAACTAGAGAAACCAAGTTGCAGTAGGTTTACTGACAGACATAAGTAAGAACTTTACGCTACTTTATATTACAAATGGCAACAGTGGAGTAAGAATGTCCCATAACTAGAAGATAGAGAAAAAGAAGAAGCTTATCTAGTACGGACTACAAAGGCGGACCCGTGCAATTTTTCAGGATTCATGCAGATCCCAAATACAGATCAGCAGGTACCAGAAGGTAAGAAAAGTTCCTTTTGCATAATTTTGTGAAAAAAAACACCAAATAATATGTCTTACCTTATACACACACCTTAATAATACTCGTATGTTGAAGCACATCAAACGGTGCAGCCTACGCTTATCTCTTATGTTTGACTGCCATCTACTGGTCACACTTATCATAACACCATGTACCAAATAAAATTGCTTCGAGGTGGGTAAGCTCAATCAAACTCATTCCTTACATTAGGCGCACCGGGTTATAAGGCGCACTGTCACGTTTTGAGAAAAAAAAAAGGTGTTCAGTGCGCCTTATAGTCCGGAAAATACGGTCATGGAAAAACAAAATTGCTCTTTAATACATGTAATTAATTACTGGGGGAAGTAATTCCTGTGTTATTTGAAACAGAATCTCCAAATATTAAGCTGTTTCTTGAGACCAGAGTGTGTGTATGTGCCGTTAAAGGGCGGTGCCTGTTGCTAAGTGACCTCAGCGCCCAGACAAAGCAGCATTAGCTCAGATGTGTTTGTTAGCTCAGATTCACAGTTTCTGGGCAGTGATGGCAGCTCTGTTGAATATGTTCACTGGATTGTTTTAGCGCTAGTTATTAAAGAGATTAAATGTGCTTCGATGGCTGTAGTTTCCTTGTCCGCAAACGACATATTGTAGGATTGCAACCTTGTCAATTCAGTCATTGATTTGTTGTCCATTATTCCCACATAGTCGTAGTGTGTCTCCTGACTTGGGTCTTGTTTGCTGCGTGATGTTGCCTCCTATTTGATATCAAGTTCATTTGAGTGCGGGGCTAGTTGTTGCTTTCATCAATAAAAAGATGTGCTTCTGACGCTGACTTGTTGACATAGAACCACATCAAAATTAGCGTGCCAAGTTACATTGTACGTCTCACTAACGGTGTTGTAACGTACATTAACATTTTCACGATTGTACTTAGTGGATACTCAACCATCCAATGCATCCCACAAGTTGTTGTGATTTTGGAGTGTTTTGTTGCACTGTTTTGTTGCACTGTTGTTGCAAAAAAGAGGGCATCACCTGAATCACATGCATTTTAGGGTAAATATGTGTATGCAGTACAGTGGCCTCCTGGCCTTGCAGGTTATAGCAACATTGCACACTCTCATTGTGTTTTGGTAATGTGTTTTCAAAGCACTGTTATTGCTATTCATGATATTCAAGCAGGGAGCAAATGGCTCCTGCCGCTCTCGGGCGCATCAACGAGCAGCCTGTGGAGGTTTAAAAAAAAAAAAAAAAAAAACACGGCTGAAAAAAGGCTTTTTTTTGTGAAAAGAGTGGTCGAAATAACAGCCAAAACCATCAGTGTAGCAGAGGCAGAATGTGACTGGAAAGGGTTCAGGCGCATGTTTCTAAATTATAATTACGTTTCGCAGCAGACAAGCTGTTTCAACTCGCTGGCAGATGTGACTGGTGTTGTAGTGTGCATGTTTTGGTATTGCCAGACATCGAAGAGGTGCTTTAAAGGAGCCTATGTTTGCAGAATGCGTCTAATGTGGAAGTTAACTTCAGCAGAAGAATTCACTAAATGCACTAAATATGTATTTATTTTTATTTAGACAAAGATTATTTATGTATTTAATATTTGTTTACTTACTATGTAATATTATTTGTTTATTATTTATTTGTTCACTGTTAAATTACAGAGAACAAGGAAATAGGATAAAATTGCTATGATTAAATAAACTCAGTTTCTTCCTACTTCTTTTCGGGCGTGCTGTAATGAAACAACTGGAAATATGTGATGTATTACATTGTATTGTATGCATGTTCGAAATAAACTGAAACTGAACTGAACTGAACAATTACAACAACACATACAGATTGAAAAGTGTGTATAGTAATAGCAGGATCTGTAGAATAGAATCCCACCCGTTGGTGATTAAGTCTGTTTTTTATTGACTACCACCAAGAGGCCGAAGAAAGTTGTGAGTGCGCTTGAATTCAAGAAACAACTCCGATCAAGTACAACGGTTACCTTGCATGGCTCTCCCCAGTCCTCCTTCTGCTCCGCACTTTGCAGCATTAAGTTTCATTTGTATGTTGTTTGCATGTAAAACTGGAATTATTCTCTCTAATAATATTTTGAAAAGATACATTAATTTAAATAGTTTGTAGGAGTGTTTTATGCTGCCGATTCTCATACCGATACTGGCCGATACTAATTTTGATAACCTGCACCATAATTTCTGTGCTAAAGAGTGCACCCGGTATTTAAGCCGCACCCACCAAATTTTGGAAGAAAAACATATTTTACATATATTAGCCGCACCAGACTATGAGATGCAGATAAATACCAGTACGAAAGATTTTGTAAATGCATAACGCGTAAATTCAATGATGCGGACACATTTGTTATTGGATACGTTCTAATACACTCCTGCCTTGGAGACTTTGTAATACCATATGCAACTATAAATATTAGATACTTGTTTATATTGACAAATGTTGTTGGAGAGGTTGCCCTCTAGTGGGTTCTTCGGACCACCACACACTGCCAGGAGAGCCCGGAATTCAGGGTATAACATTGTTTTATTTTCATAAATATCAATAGGCTTCTGCTTTCCAGGACAATGTCTTTTCCTCCTGCGTCCGCTCATCAGCACTTCCAACTCCAACACCATGTCTCGTGCCGGCTGCTGCTAATAAAGGCGACAGGTGATTAGATAACAAGGCCCACCTGGGCCATCCACTCACCTGTCGCTGTCTTCAAGGCCGGTCCTTGCACACCCCGTTCCGCGGCAGGCCCGCAGGCCACGCCCCCCCTCCACAGTTGTGTTGTAGACTGCATTATTTTTCAGTTTACGACAGTTATGTATATCTAGCTTGTGTGCTACTGTGTGCTTAGCTGGTGTGTAACTGCTGGTTCTTACAGTAATAGCTTATAGTTTAACATTTGTAAAGGACTTCAATAAGTTACAAGAAAGGATAATCCTTGTGAGTGTATTGGACGACATTTAGTTGTTAACTGGTGCTTTGCAAAAGTAAACATGATGCAGGCCCGCTCGTATCATCCTATACTTGTTTTTTACTGACATCGGACCGATATCCGATATCAATATCGGATGGGGTTCATGTTTCATATTGCCTTTATATCATTTTTCTTAACAAAGACACTTCTGTACATGTTAAATATGAATATTTTTTTTTTCTTTTAAAGTTTGTGTTGATATGTAGACCACCATTTTTCAACTTTTAAAGCCAAAATGAGACTTTTCCTTCAAAGCCCACCAATACCTTTTGACGTTTTAATCGCTGACCAGTCGCTGTTGAGTGGCGGCCACCCCGGCCCCTCGTTAATCCTTTCCCCTTTTGCACAATAAATTATGCATCGGTATATTAAAAAAAAAAAAAAAAAATCAGTTTTCCACCTCAATAGACGTGTCCCTTAATCCCTGGGTCCTAAACCCTGTTTAATCTGAACTAAGTCATTAAAACAGTAAAGGGATATCACAAAGGACTTTCAAGCCAATTGGCTTACCGGTAACGTGATTAGATCATTGATCTCTCGGCAAAAGCTTTGGGCTTCCAGGTGCGAAATGACTATTTAATGCAATCAGAGAAATCTCGTTACTAGAAAATGACTGGTCAAAGTTAAGGCCAGGTGACTGCGGTGGCAAGGCATGTATCTACGGTAAAGGTATTTATTCGCCACATCCCCTCTTGACATTTCCAAGAAGGTATGGCGTTGGAATGAGGAAACCGTGTCTTTAATCCCTTATCAAGCACTCCCCATACCGCCATTGCATCGTTAATACGGTTTGCTGCTTTAGGATTTGATCACAATCACCGCTGAGCAACCTTTTATTTCCCTGATGCACAGGAAGGAAATGGCCTAATGGTATCAAAACACGAACAATGCACCTTGTGGATCCCGTCCTATTGTGTCCTGTAGGTTTAGGATCAGCCTTATAAATAAAACAAGCTCAGGAATCTCAATTCACACATGGATGAAACATATCTTTACCGAAATATCCATCCGTATCACCTGATGTGGAAAGTCACCGGATAACGGCAAGAGGATTACGGCTGGAAAGTATTAATTATACGGCGCGGGAGCTCCTTTGTAATTAATAAGACGCGATGAAATATCACTTCATTTCAGATTTAATCATGAGTCGTAATATTTCCTTCATCGGACCCTCCACCCCACTGCTGATGCCGCGCACTTTGCTGCAGCTGATGGATCCACACTTAAAAAATAAAAAATAAAAATAAAAACATTTACAACTCCCCGGACTAGATCCTTGAATTTCCCAGGATGGTGGGCATGCGGCACTGGCGAGCAGCATATAGAAAGGTTAATAAACATGGCGCTAATGAAAATTAATGATACAAATCACACATAGGCCTTGACACACTTTTACCTGTTTAATTGCAGACCCACTCCTTTTAATTAGCCAGATTGCGGCATTGATGTCCTTCAGTGTCGAGATTCCAGCCTGTCCACTACAGATGACGATCTGGAGCCATTATCATAACCACCACAAAAGGTATTGACTTCTACCCTCAGATGAGTTTTGCTTATGCAATAAGAACGGCCATTAATTGGGGTAATGAGGCTTGCGTACTGACTTTCACAGCTGTCTTTGGTCGCAATCGTATAGTGATGATTTAGCATAAAGGGAAACTACGGGCTGAGGTCATTTAGCTTTTCTTTGAATGAACCCGTTGTCCCCTAGTTGTTTCTCTGCAATTTGATCTTCAGCAGGCATTCTCAAGTCTTATCTGTCTTAACCTGTTTTCTTGACTGTTTTGAGTGCATTTACACAGTGCGGGTCAAAATGACCCGCAACATAATCAATGTCATTTTTTTTCAACATAATACAAGGGTTAAGTTGTAGGACATTATTGGAGGCGAAGCAGCCGTGGTTTTTGACTACCCTTTTTGCAAAAGTTTCTTGATAACAACAGAACAATAGTGTCATATGGAGGATCTTTGACTAGAATGTTTGCAGTAAGACAAAAGACGGTTTTTATATATTTTATATAAATACATTTCGAATCACTTCCTTGTGGTCTACATCAGTGATCCCCAACCTTTTTGTAGCTGCGGACCGGTCAACACTTGAAAATGGGGGGGGGTTGGGGGATGGTATAATTATTATTATTATTTTTTTTTTATTTTTTTTTTATTTTTTATTTTTTATTTTTTGTCATAAAGAAATACAATCATGTGTGCTTACGGACTGTATCCCTACAGACTGTATTGATTTATATTGATATATAATGTATATATTGTGTTCTTTATGTTGATTTAATAAAAAATTAAAAAAAATAATAATAATTGTTTATTTTATAATTTTGTTTTATTTCTTGTGCGGCCGCGGACCGGTACCGGTGGTTGGGGACCACTGGTCTACATAACATATAATGGTGGTTCTTTAGCAAACATTTTCTATGGATTATGTTTTACAGATAATCTTCAGACAACTTTCTGACCGTCTCTTCAGTCTACACCATTTTGTGGGCGGTCTTATGAAAATGCCTCCACTTCGACTGCGTCTTCTCCCTGTCAGCCATGTTGTAGTTTTTAGCACTTCCATATAGAGTCCGTAGGTTAGAATTGTACGCTACTGTGACGATCTGTAACTTCCCTTCTGGTGGGACGTGTCGCTGTCCCTCCTCCTGGCCCCTTTCCGCCCCTTCCCTGGCTTTTGCAGCGGGGGATGCCGACAACCAGATGCTCCTTTCCCCAATAAAAAATGGCGTCTGGCATCCGCCTTGTGAGGGTTGGGCTACTACCAGCAGCGAAGCTGGGAAAGATACACCGTAGGCGGCTCCAGCCACGACGCAGTCATCTCCGTCTTCGCCGACTCCTCCCACGATGCAGTCATCTTCGCCTCCGGCTCCGTGACCTCCTCCTCATCGGCCAAGAAAGTGGCCTTTTTATGGACTCCCTCCGCGTTATCGGCAGCGAGATGCAGGACTCGAGCATTGACCTTCACGGCTACCGGTGCGCCGGTACCACTCGCGTCCGTCTCCTCGTCGGCCACGAATGTGGCCGTTCCGTGGTCGCGCAGCTCACTTGTTGCAGCGAGGTTCGACTTGCCGCCGCCACCTGACTCGTCCCCGGTGGATTCGGGGACACTTGGCCGGGCGACCCACCATCAAGTCCTTCCTCCGCCCTCCCGTGACTTAGAACTTGTTCTGTCTTATTTTGGGACATCTGGAATCTGTCCCTAATGGGGGGGTCTGTGACGATCTGTCACCTCACTTCTGGTGGTGGCTTCCATGTTTGGTGTTTGTTTCCTGTCGGCACTCTTTTTTTTGTTCCCCTTCCTGCTTGTCTCCCTGAGCGCTCGTTTCCCTCACCTGTCCCTGATTGGCAGCCGGGTAAACCTGGTTGCAGTTTCCAATCAGGCGGCTATTTATGCCTGCCTCGCCAATTTCTCAGTGCTCAAGGATTTACTATGTTAGGGACCTTATGCTGGATGCATGACTTCTCCTCCTTGTTGTGAGTATAATAAAACCTCTTACCTGACCGTCGTCCTCCTGTTTCGTGCATCTTGGGGTCACAACCACAGCTACTTTGTATTAAAAATGGCAACAGCGGAAGATGCATGTGAATGTACGAGCCAGTCTGCTCCACAACAAGATGTTAGAGAAAAAGAAGGATTTTTTTTTACTACAACTCACGCAAAGCTCTTTGGATAAATCTCTACCATATATGGAGATACACGCTGACTTCACCAATTGGAAAAATGGCACAAGTTGTGAAAATTCCAAATCGTTTGGAGGAAGTATGAAGATTGTAAATATCTTAACCATGCCTCCATGGTTTGATTTAAAATGTTTGAGACTTTTTCAGACCTTAAATACACAAACACAGGTACAATAGGTAAGAAAAGCTGGTTTTGCATACTAGGCCCTTTCAAGACTCTTTGAGGAGATTACGCAAAACACAACACTCATAACTCCTCAGTAAAACAACACAAGTTCAAACAGGAACAAAACAGCACTGACTGAATGAAGTCCCCAAGACTGACAAGAGTCCTAGTTACTGGTGAACTGTCCCTAAACTGCTCCGCGGGAGCTCCTCGTCGAGGGTCCTCAGTCTTTTGCAGCTCCTGGAGCCTCTTAATGGAGCCCTACACGCTCAGATAATTTCTTCTTCTCCTCCTCCAGGTTCCGCTGGGCTAGCACCTGCTCGGTCATGGTCCGCAGGCCCTCGATGAGGCACATCTCAAAGGTCTCAGAAGTCCTGCCTGAGAAATTCCCCAGTGCCGACAATTCTGCTGCACACACATACACGCCCCGATCCCCACGCTACCTTCTTCTTAAGCCGACCCATAGCCGGTCTCAGCTCACGATCACGGCATCAGTGCCTTGCGTTAACTGTCATGATCCCACATGACGGTGTTGTTTCCCTAGGTTTGGTGTTTTCTTATCTTATGGTTCCTCTTCATGTTTCCGGTACATCTCGCAGTGACTTGACCACTGTAGCTGAGTGCTGATCTTCACACCCTCTCTTCATTAGCCTGCCTTTCATCTGCACGTTGCCTTGCCTCTGCATTTTGGGGTCATGCCAACAGCCATAATGCGCCACTGTCACACTGATGTAGTATGCTCTATGACATATTAAGAAGTGTATTCATTGTCATGTGTTAACAGCTGCTTAAGCAGCATTCTAACCCTGTGAGTGGTGTATTATTATTTTTACAGGTGTGTTAAATTCTTTATTTGTGAATATTTTAAAGCATTTAAGGGACATTTAAGTTGAAGTATGAAACAAGATGGTCCAATTTGAGATTGTGATGATGCGTGCATAATAGGGTTGTACGGTATACCGGTATTAGTATAGTACCGCAATACTAATGAATCATATTCGGTACTATACCGCCTCTGAAAAGTACCGGTGCGCCCTCCCCCGGACTCATGAGGACTTTGAATTTGACCATTGTATGATCCTGTAACTACTTGGTATCGGATTGATACCCAAATTTGTGGTATCATCCAAAACTAATGTAAAGTATCAAACAACAGAAGAATAAGTGATTATTACATTTTAACAGAGGTGTAGATAGAACATGTTATAATAGAAAGTAAGCAGATATTAACAGTAAATGAACAAGTAGATCAATAATTAATTTTCTACCATTTGTCCTTAATAATTTTGACAAAATAATAGAATGGAAAATGACACAATATGTTACTGCATACGTCACCAGCTAAATTAGGAGCTTTTGTTTGTTTACTTACTACTAAAAGGCAAGTTGTCTAGTATGTTCACTATTTTATTTAAGGACAAACTCGCAATAAGAAATATCGCAATAAGAAACATGTTTAATGTACCCTAAGATTTTTTATGTAAAAATAAAGCCAATAATGAAATTTTTTGTTATCCCCTTTATTTAGAAAAGTACCGAAATGTACCGAAAATAATCAAAAATAATTTTGGTACCGGTACCAACATATTGGTATCGGGACAACACTAGTGCATAATGTATGCAATGTCATCCATGGCTCTGCTTTTCTACATATTTTGGCTGGTAACTGCTTTCTATTCTTTGTAGTTCATTGCACACTTTCTTGCGCTGAATTTCAGTCCAACACAACATGTACTGTATTTTTCGGAGTATAAGTCGGAAAAAAAACATATATAAGCCGCACTGGAGTATAAGACGTATTTTTTTGGGAAATTTATTTGATAAAACCCAACTCCAAGAAGAGACATTTGAAAGGCAATTTAAAATAAATAAATAGTGAACAACAGGCTGAATAAGTGTACGTTATATGACGCATAAATAACCAACTGAGAACGTGCCTGGTATGTTAACGTAACACATTATGGTAAGAGTCATTCAAATAACTATAACATATAGAACATGCTATAAGTTTACCAAACAATCTGTCACTCCTAATCGCTAAATCCGATGAAATCTTATAAGTCTAGTCTCTTACGTGAATGGGCTAAATAATATTATTTGATATTTTACGGTAATGTGTTAATAATTTCACACATAAGTCGCTCCTGAGTATAAGTCGCACCCCCGGCCAAACTATGAAAAAAACTGCGATTTATAGTCCGAAAAATACAGTACTCGTTTCTCTGAGGTAGTGATGCAACAAATTACAGCCTCAAGTCTTTTGAATATGATGCCACAAGTTTGGCACATCTATCTTTGGGCAGTTTCACCCGTTCCTCTTTGCAGTACCTCTCAAACTCCATCAGGTTGGTTTTCATGTCTCTGTACATTGCTGGATTAATCTTAGTCTAGTCAGGGAGGTGACTAAGAACCCGGTGGTCACTCTGTCAGAGCTACAGCATTCCTCAGGGGAGAGAGGAGAACCTTCCAGAAGGACAAACATCTCTGCAGCAAACCACCAATCAGGCCTGTATGGTATAGTGGGCAGACGGAAGCCATTCCTTTGTATAAATTTGCCAGAACGCACCTGAAAAACTCTGACCATGAGCAACAAAATAATAATAATAATAATAATACCTGGGATTTATATAGTGCTTTTTTCTAAGTACCCAAAGTCGCTTTACATGTTAAAAACCCATCATTCATTTACACAAATGATCTGCTATAATGACACAAAGATTGAACTCTTTGGCGTGAATGCCAGGCGTCATGTTTGGAGGAAACCACAGACCGCTCATGACAGGGCCAATACTGTCCCTATAGTGAAGCATGGAGATGGCAGCATCATGTTGTGGGGATGTTGTTCAATGGAAGTGGACTGTAAGACGAGTTAGGATAGAGGGAAAGTGTCATGTCTGTTCATGTTTTTGTTTTGGCCATGTGTCTGTTTTTTGGAATCTTTTTAGTTCCTGGTTGCACTTCCTTGTTTGGTTTGGTTTCCATGGTCACCCATTAGTTTTCACCTGTCTTGTCACGCACCTGTTTCACGTTTCGAGTCACACACCTGTTTTCACTGATCATGTCACTGTTATTTAAAGCCTGTCTTTTTCTGTTGGTCTTCCTGGCGACACCACCTTCTCCACACAAATTTATGCTCTGCACCTGTTTACCATAGTTCTTGTTTCATCTCATGCCAAGTAAGTTTTGATTTAATGTTTATAGTTTGTATGCCCAAGTGCATGTCTTTTGTTTCATAGCCAAATTTGTTACCTCCTCTGTGTTTATTCCTTTTTATTGTCCTTATATTAAATTATGTACTCACCTCCAAGCCGTGTCCAGTCAAGTTGCTTTGCACCTCGGAAAAACAATCCACGCCAAGGACCAAGTCGTGACAGAAAGATGTATACAGTAATGTACTGAGAAATCCTGGGTGAAAACCTATGATTTTCATACAACCTTATGGAGCTTGAAACCTGATTTAAAGAAGAATAGGCAAAACTGCCCAAAGATAGGTGTGCCAAGCTTGTGGCATCGTATTCCAAAACACTTGAGGCTGTAATTGCTGCCAAAGAGGCATCAACAAAGTATTGAGCAGAGGCTGTGGATACAGTCCTTAGTATATGTGATTTTATTTTTTTTCCCCCATTTGTAATAAATTTGCAAAATAAAAACCTTTTTGCATTGTCATTTTGGGGTATTGTCTTTAGAGTTCTGAGGACATAAATGAATGTATTCCACTTTGTAATAATACTGTAACATAACAAAATATGTATAAAGTGAAGCCCTGTGAATACTCTCCGGATGAACTGTACTTTCCTTGGATGTTCTACAGCAGCAATTTTTGACCATGAGACCAATTGTTTGGCTGCGAGCACCAAAAAATATCTGTTTTCTTAGCTGTGGTCCGCTACTCAGTTGTAATACACTTTACCAACACTTGTGGCAGTAATGACAATATCAAACAAACAGAAGAAATATGCAGCAAAAGTCGTAAAGAAGTTTCTTAAGCGCAAAAATTGCGACCAAAGTGGTGAAGCTGTATTTTCATTTGCAGTTTGTTTCATAGTATTATTTATTATTAATGTAGTTAAACGTTATCTATTTTAGCACGATGGAATTGTATGTACATTTATTTTTAATACGTTTCTATGAATTCCTTCTTTTGCAATATAGTTGATTATTATTTATTTTGTAGTCAGCCTGACCTAAGCCTTGATAATAATCGTTGTGATTATTGTGACATGGTTTCATATCATTTGACAAGCTTTATTGTGTTAAACTGATAGTAGGTTCATAATTATTTAATATGATTAAAATCAAGAGTAGGATTACTAATTCAGTGTTAATATTTGAGTGGGTCCCGGGTGAAGAACCCCTATTGTAGTTTCAAAAGCTGCTAACAGGCCACAACTCCATGATGGCCACACTTTGGAAATCTTCTTCATTTGTGTTCTTGCTTGGCTTATTGTGTCATATGCATCAAGGTTACAATGTCACCCAGCGATCAATACAGGTCTTTTAAAATTGAATTAGCATCCAGGCACGAGAATGTGGAAATTTTGCAAAAGGCTGAAACTAAATTGTTTATCAACGACCGTCTCGGATTGTCCCTCGGGTTTGGGAGGGGGGGCGCACAAGCAGCAACGTGCTGATGCTGCAATTTGTTTGTAGGTAAATAAGGCATTCAACTATAGGCCTGCTGCTGGTTTACATGGACGGCCATGATTAATTTAAAGAACATGCAAATATGATGGATTGGCCGACATGCAGCATTTGTCTAATGAATGCTAATTAATCACACTGAAGTTTTCAAAGGTGTAGTCGCTGATAATGTTGTCTATTTGATGTATGATGTGATGCCTCGTGTGTGGGTGGACTGGTTTCCAGTTTGCCATGTAGGGCCCTCCTAACTGGATGCAGCACACAGATGGGAATGTCATTTTAATTGACAGCCACTTCGGTCCATTCGTCAAATTGACAGCGATGACGTGTGTCCGTCGTTGGCAAAGTACGGAGCCTCTAAAGCAGGGGTGTCCAAAGTGCGGCCCAGGGGCCATTTGCGGCCCGCAGCTAATTGTTTACCGGCCCGCCACACATTCTGCAAAAATTGCAAAATTGATAATATTGCAAAAATTTAAAAAAACATTTTAAAAAAAGTGGAATGTGGTGAAATCTAACAAGAAAAAGTTGCAATGTTGACACAAAGCTGCCATGCAGGCTGTTTTTTTTTTCTTTTGTCTTTGTTTTTTTTTCTTTTTTTTGCCATTGCTAAAAAAAAAAAAAAGGACTAAAAATCTATGTTATAATGAATTATTACTTAAAAAATATCACTTTAAAATGTTTTATGTGGAAACAATATTGTATATATTGTGTGGTTGCCATAAAAAAACATCAAAGTTTTATTTGACAAAAGAGCATAATACAAACAAAATAATAGTTCAAACGTAAAATCGACAGATATATCTGAAGTTGATCTCGTAATTTAAGTGTTAAAAGTAAAAAAAAACTAATACGCATGTATCACTTTATGAGTGGGGGACCTTTTGTATCCCAAATATATTTAGTAGGATTTTTTTTAACTTTTCACTGTGATTACTCAAAAATATTAAATAATTAAAATCAACGGTGTCCTGCATTATTAATCTTTTAGGGCTCTAATGACTAAATACTGCATATTTCAGTTTTACTATAAAAAAACAAAGTTGTCTTTGACAGAAAAGGCATAAAACCTTTTTATTTTTTTTATGGTCCCACAACTTATACAAGTTGAAAAACGTATTCGGGTGTTACCATTTAGTGGTCAATTGTACGGAATATGTACTGAACTGTGCAATCTACTAATAAAAGTTTCAATAAAAAAAAACGGATGCTGGGTAGGCTCCTCCATCGCGGTGTCTGTTTCACTTCCGGTTCACCATCGTTGTGTCTGTTTTACTTCCTCACTGACATAGGAAAAAAACTTTTTGCGAGAACTCACAAAAAGTATTGAGATACTTTTTGCGAGATGTCGCAAAACATCCATGTCCCTTTAGAGCAGGGGTATCCAAACTTTTTCCACTGAGGGCCGCACACTGAAAAATCAAAGCAAGCGGGGGCCATTTTGATATTTTTTATTTCAAAAACCAATACAATATACTGTATGCAGGCCTGGCCCTAACCAATCTGGCGCCCTAGGCAAGATTTTAGGTGGCGCCACCCCCCCCCCCCCCCCACATCGGCAGTGAAGTGTATATACTCACAAGAAACCGAATAGCTTTGTCTTTGACCTTTTTTTTTACTTAAAGAAAGCAAATGAACATATTATATGAGAAGGTTATATGGATGGATGGATGGATGTTATGATGGATGTTATCTTTAACCGAATCACAGCAGTGCTCAAATTAAAAAACAGCATTCCCTCTCATGTGATATTCCTTAATTAACATTAATGATGTGCACTTTAACAACTAGGCTTACAACTATACCTAATATATAAAGGGGTGGAAAAGTGACTATTACCTGCAGGGCAAACATTAGCTAACCAGAAGGCAATAACAATGTAAACAAAAAACACCTGCTTAAAAGATCTAATACAAATGTCCCTGAGGAATGTAAGGTGGGAGTACTGTAATTACCTAACGTTACATTATTATTTTCCATAACAATTTAGCCCCCTCCACTATATTAACCTGACGTTAAAACAGAACTAGCTATTTATTGATTAGCAATTGCCGAATCATGTAACATTAGCTTAATGCTAAAAAGCCAGGTTACTATCACATTCTGTAACAGACAATTTAATGTAAGCTAACGTTACCTACCTGCTACCTCAGTCTTTTTCTCGTTTCTCCTCCTCTTCTTTTCTTTTTTTTCTTCCCTGGGCACCTGACAGTTTTGGCCGTTTTGACATCTTGTGTTGATTTTTTGATGTGGTAAGAGTCATGATACGGGAAGGGAGGGGGCGCACCGTGCGGGGGGTTGTAACAAATAATATTTCTATTAAATAGGCTTTACTTTTTTTTTTTTTTTCTCCAACATTTGTGGCACTGGCTTGGCGCCCCCTGATGGACGGCGCCCTTAGCATTTGCCTATACGGCCTATGCCACGGGCCGGCCCTGAATATATGTATAAAAAATATACATTTAGGCCTCCACTCAGATCCCGGGGACCCCGAAGGGATTTGGTCAAAAAAATATATAAAAAATGTGTTGTTATTTAGTATTATTATTATTAGTATTATTATTATTACTCAAGGTTTAAATCTCTAGATCATCATTAGGTCTATTTGTCAATATACAGTAACGTTGTTAAAGATTTAAGTTGTGTGCCCTTTTTGTCAAAGAAAATCCTGCTTTTTATGGAAAAAACACAAAATATGCAATATTTTCACCCAATAAAAATTTTAAGTGGAATATTTGAGATTATGTAATAATTGGAGCCTTAAAAAGGTCAATAACTCATAACAACATTGATTTTAACTATTTGTTTTTTTTTTTGAGCAATGACACTTAAAAAAAAGTCCCACTAAAATGATTGGGGATCCAAAAGGGTCTTACTCATTAAAGTGTTAAAAAACTAATGTATACATTTTTTTTAACTTTTAACGCAATAATCTCGAGATCACCTTCAGATCTATCCGTCAATTATAAGTTTTATTGTTGTTTATGTTTTTTGTTTGTTTGTTTTAGGCCCTTCTTTAAAAAAAAAAAAAAACAGCTTAGTTTTTTTTATACGGCAAACACAAAATATGCAACATTTTCCCCAAAAAATATCTCAAAGTGGAATATTTATTTTGACATAATTAGAGCCTTGAATAGGTCAATAATTCATAATGACATTGATTTTGATTCATTATTATTTTTGAAAGAAAGAAACAGCCTGCATGGCAGCTTTGCGTTGTTAGAGTCAACATTGCAACATTTTCCTGTTACATTTCACCTGTTTGCTCTTTTATACCACTTTTTATCTTTTGTTGAGTTTTTTATCGTATTTTTAGAATGTGTCGTGGGGCCGCTAAAAAATTACCTGCGGGCCGCAAATGGCCCCCGGGCCGCACTTTGGACACCCCTGCTTTAGAGGCTCCGTAGCAAAGTCATGTTTGAGCTCAGCATTTGAATGACTCCATTTTGGCTTCAAGCTGCAGCATTTTGTGCCAGTTTTGCACGTGCGCGCGCCTAGCTCATTGATCTCCAGGCTTCCCTGTGAAGTGTGGCCTTTGTGCGCCAGGTCTGTCTTTCTTTCCGCTGTCATTTCCTGATGCCAAGCTCTGACACATCCAGAGAGTCGCGCCGGTGGGAAAATAACACACATATCGCTGACCTCTTGAACTCGTTCTTCTCTGTAAAGCCCTGAAGAAAGAATGCTTCAGCTGACCACGTGTCTTTAAATGTCTACCAAGGGACATGGTTATTGAGACAAGGGGTGGTGTTGGGAGCGGGGGGGGGGGATTGAACATAGGTATAGATCCTCAGCTGGTGTCAGGTAAAGATATCGAGCAAAGCAACCAAGGATTTATTGCATGCACCAATGCATGTATTGTGCCTGGGCCACTAATAGACAGTCTTGTCAGCGTTTCCTTGCCTATGAGCTCGGATCCGCGGTAAATCATGGTCACAAAACAATGCTGGTTGGCTGTATGAGCCCTAAAAATATCTCTCAAAAAATACAGACGGACTAGGCTCAAAGGAAACACACAATGTTCCCGTACATATGCTTTAATATTTACTTGTTATACTTGTTTAGTCTTGGTACTTTATCTGGCAAGAAATCATATTTACTAACACAAGTGGGTGTTGAAAATAGAGCTTCTATGCTTTCCTATGAGTCATTAGAACTAAATGTTGTAGTGCATGGGTGTCAAACTCTGGCCCGTGAACCAAAATTGGCCCGCCGTGTAATTTCATTTGGCCCTTGAGGCAATATCAAATTAACACTAGAGCTGGCCCACCGATTATATACAGCGGCGGTGCCGCGGTAACCCTGCATTCACCGCTAATTCTCATACTTGCCAACCCTCCTGGGAGACTCCCAAATGTCAGTGCCCCTCCCGAAAATCTGCCCCGAGCTGTCGTCACGTCCGCTTTTCATCCAGTCCAACGACGCGTTGGCCCAGTCACATAATATGTGCGGCTTATGCACGCACCAACACAAGTGAATGCAACGCATACTTGATCAACAGCCATACAGGTCACACTGAGGGTGGCCGTATAAACAACTTTAGCACTGTTACAAATATGCGCCACACTGTGAACCCACACCAAACAAGAATGACAAACACATTTCGGGAAAAACATCCGGACCGTAACACAACATGAACACAACAGAAAAAATACCCTTTGCAGCACTAACTCTTCTGGGATGCTACAAGGTGTGTGTGTGTGTGTGTGTGTGTGTGTGTGTGTGTGTGTGTGTGTGTGTGTGTGTGTGTGTGTGTGTGTGTGTGTGTGTGTGTGTGTGTGTGTGTGCGCGTGCGTGCGTGTGTGTGTGTGTGTGTGTGTGTGTGTGTGTGTGTGTGTGTGTCATTCTTATTTGGTGTGGATTCACAGTGTGGCGTATATTTGTAACAGTTTTAAAGTTGTTTATACGGCCACCCTCAGTGTAACCTATATGGCTGTTGATCAAGTATGCTTTGCATTCACGTGTGTGCGTACAGAAGCCGCACATTTCTTGTGACTGGGCCGGCACGTTGTTAGAATGGATGAAAAACGGACGTGACGACAGCTCGTAGAGGACGTTAAAGGCAGTGCCTTTAAGGCACGCCCCCCAAGACTGTGGTCCGGGTGGAATACGAGATATATCGACTGATGAACACCTTCGTTCGATAATGAAGGTTGCCTCAGCTCAAAGCCTGAGCCCCGACATCAATGAACTAGCATCCAAGAAAAGATGGCAGGTATCTGGCTTGGGCACATCAGATTAGATCAGTGTGTTGCAAACTGAGCAGTTTAAAGTCCTGAATGGTTGATTTATTCATTATTTTATTTTCAAATGTATTAGCCTGTGTAAAAAGTTAATGTTGATATTTACCTCAGAAGGCTGCAAATAGAAAAGAGGCATTCAATTTTTATTTAAATTGTATTTGATATGCCATTGATATTTTTTAATTATTATTATCATTATTATTTGAAACTCGATTTTGCATGTCACTATAAAGTTATATAAGCCTTGCTTGTTCAATATTCAATGCAAAACTTGTTTGGGTCCCTATTAAAATGTTAATATGTTAAACTTTGGCTCGCGACTTTGTTCAGTTTTAAATTTTGGCCCACTCTGTATTTGAGTTTGACACCCCTGTTGTAGTGAAAACTGTACAAACCCCAAAACCAGTGAATTTGGGACGTTGTGTAAATCGTAAATAAAAACAAAATACAATGATTTGCAAATCCTTTTCGACCTATATTCAATTGAATAGACTGCAAAGACAAGATACTTAACGTGTGAGCTGGAAAACGTTATTTTTTGCAAATATTAACTCATTTGGAATTTGATGCCTGTAACATGTTTCAAAAAAGCTGGCACAAGTGGCAAAAAAAGACTGAGAAAGTTGAGGAATACTCATCAAACATTTATTTGGAACATCCCACAGGTGAACAGGCTAATTGGGAACAGGTGGGTGCCATGATTGGGTATAAAAGCAGCTTCCATTAAATGCTCACTCATTCACAAACAAGGATGGGGCGAGTGAAGAAATGCGTGAGCAAATTGTCGAACAGTTCAAGAACAACATTTCTCAATGAGCTATTGCAAGGAATTTAGGGATTTTACCATCTACGGTCCGTAATATCATCAAAAGGTTCAGAGAATCTGGAGAAATCACTGCAGTAAGCGATGATATAACGGACGTTAGATCCCTCAGGCGGTACTGCATCAAAAAGTGACATCAGTGTGTAAAGGATATCACCACATGGGCTCAGGAACACTTCAGAAAACCACTGTCAGTAACTACAATGTGTCGCTACATCTGTAAGTGCAAGTTAAAACTCTACCATGCAAAGCAAAAGCCATTTATCAACAACACCCAGACACGCTGCCGGCTTTGCTGGGCCCGTGCTCATCTAAGATGGGCTGACGCAAAGTGTAAAAGTGTTCTGTGGTCTGACGAGTCCACATTTCAAATTGCTTTTGGAAACTGTGGACATTGTGTCCTCCGGACCAAAGAGGAAAAGAACCATCCGAATTTGTATAGGCGCAAAGTTCAAAAGCCAGCATCTGGGTAACTTACACATCTGTGAAGGCACCATTAATTCTGAAAGGTACATACAGGTTTTGGGGCAACATACTGTATGTTGCTATCCAAGCAACGTTATCATGGACGCCCCTGCTTATTTCAGCAAGACAATGCCTAGCCACATGTTACAACAGCGTGGCTTCTTAGTAAAAGAGTGCGGGTACTAGAATGGCCTGCCTGTAGTCCAGACCTGTCTCCCATTGAGAATGTGTGGCGCAATATGAAGCGTTAAATACCACAACTGTTGAACAACTTAAGCTGTACATCAAGCAAGAATAGGAAAGAATTCCAGCTTCAAAAATGGTCTCCTCAGTTCCCAAATGTTTACTGAGTGTTGTTAACATAGTGGTAAAAATGCCCCTGGGCCAACTTTTTTGCAATGTGTTGCTGCCATTAAATTCTAAGTTAATGATTATTTTCAAAAAAAAAAACAAGTTTCTCAGTTCGAACTTTAAATACCTTGTCTTTGCAGTTTATATTTTGGGTTTTGTATATATAGGTAAATAAATATGATTACATATTTGAATATGATCCAAATATAATAATTTATATGTGAAGTATGTTGTATAATATATCCCAAACGTAATTGCACATTTGACTATGGTAGATATTTAAATTTTGCATTTGTGTTTTAAAAATAAGGTTGCACTATAACATTTATTTATTGTATTCTTCATTTTTTTAAATTTAACTACAGTTCGTAAAAATCACATATGTCATCCTTTAAGTGTCACTGTGACTCATCAAAACCACCCAATCAGCAAATAAATGCCATGGTAATGTGTTGTTTTGTTTTTTAAAGGAGCCATTTGTAAGAATTGCATGTCAAGTCATTAAATGGACCTGATATATTTTTATTTTGCATTTTTATTTTAAAAAACAAAACAGTTTTAAATATCCCAAAACATTTTATACCAAGAAATATATCGGCAATGCTATATTATTTTTTGGAAATATATTTATTGTAATTAATAATTTGCATTATTTTTTAAACATGTATTAATTATATTTTTATTTGACTGGATACTAAAAGTTTAATTCTTCAAACACTTTCATTTAAAAATGTTTATATATATATATATATATATATATATATATATATATATATATATATATATATATATATATATATATATATATATATATATATATATATATATATATATATATATATATATACTATTTGTAATGTTGTATATACTAATTGTAATGGTTTTAAAGTTTGATGTTCTACATGTCTAATGCATGCCCTAGAGGATCATATAATTAAACTAAATAATTACACTTTTATTTTACATTAGGATTTTACAATTATTTTTAAAGAAATATTTTTGACATAATTATTTATACTAGTATTTTTATTTATTTTTTACAATGTTACGTTAAAAATGGCATGTTTACTCAAGAGTGAACATGCACATAATGTTTGTGGTTTATTAGTCTTTTAAATCATTTCACTTCATAGTATTTAAATTAGTGCTTTACTGTATAGTGTGTGGTGACATTATTTTTAATAATTATTAATGTGTGTATTCATATAATTATTTATTATTAAGTCAATTAATATATGACTTATTTCATACTTATTTTATTATATATATTTTTTAAAAATATGTATACACATTTATGTGTATAAGCGAGTCAACATTGTTTCCTAATACATATAAAAAATTGGATTCCTTTTAAAATATATAAATGTTTTTTCCCTGCCTGTAGCTTTTTATGCATCGTCATATTGACTTGTTTATTTCCACACATCCTTGCCAATAAAGCTTACTGTAAAAATGTTTAGTTAACATCCGTGTTAAATGATGTGCCGCCACACGTCACATCATAACCTCATCATTCTGCTCACACTGTACTCCATAAATAGCCGTAAACACAGCCATTGGGAATCAAAAGTGTTGGTGCTGGTGTAGGGCGCGTGTGGGGGTGCAGTAATGTTGTCTTTGGAATCGACCCGAGGAAGCCATGTCACCGATCATTCATGGTGCAGCTGCTGGCGTATAAATTAAAGGTGGGAGGGGAGGGGATTGGCGGAGGTCTCTCCACAGCAACAGAGAACAGCCTATGGAAAATGTCCCGGCTACCTCGCCAAGACGGTGATGTCATCACAGTGGAAACATGCACTTCCACGCACTGTGTTGCATGTGTTCGTGCATATTTGTGTGTGTGTGTGTGTGTGTGTGTGTGTGTGTGTGTGTGTGTGTGTGTCGCATGCTCCTCCTACATGCTGCATCACCTTCAGACTGTCCTCAGTCATACCGCAGGGAGGGACTATTCTATACTCTCATGTATATTGAATGAAGCGCACAACAAGCTCATGTTCACGGGTGATTTATCTTGCAGGTGTGATCGTGTCGATATATTGATCGATCAAGCGGTGATGGAGGACCGTATGCTCCACTGATGATTAACATTGATAACCAACTGCCACCCTGCACTTGACAATACTGATTCAATCACACACACACGCAGATCCATCTGTGCACAACATCCAAGGTTGAGTGTGTTGAAGACACCACATGTACTGTAACTTGATATTTTATACCACTTACCCCGTTTGCGGTCACAGCTCCCAATTGACTTATGACGCTTTTGCACTCCATAGTACTTACTTGGCCCAACACATACGGTATCTACTTACAATTGGCTCTTTTCCTTTAGCAAAAGTAGTACTACCAGGTAATACCACTTTTTCCAGTCTTTGGTGCAGCAAGAAAATTTACCGCAACCCCTGAATATACTTACACACACACAATTTGTTTTTGTATTTACCCGTATCTGCTACATCTGTAAGTGCAAGTTAAAACTTTACATTGCAAAGTGAAAGCCATTTATCAACAACACCCAGACACGCTGCCGGCTTTGCTGGGCCCGAGCTCATCTAAGATGGACTGATGCAAAGTGTACAAGTGTTCTGTGGTCTGACGAGTCCACATTTCAAATTGTTTTTGGAAACTGTGGACGTTGTGTCCTCCAGACCAAAGAGGAAAAGAGCCATGCAGATTGGTATAGGCGCAAAGTTCAAAAGCCAGCATCTGCACTGCAAAAACTGAAATCCAAGTAAGATTAAATATCTCAAATAAGGGTGATATTTGCTTATTTTCTGTGTGATAAGATAATTCTTCTCACTAAGCAGATTTTATGTTAGAGTGTTTTACTTGTTTTAAGGGTTATGACCTATATTGAGTAAAACATGCTTGAAACTAGAACATCAACTGTTGCAAAACTGTGTCATCAACACTCACAAGTATAAAACTACTCTTTTAAAGTAATCATTTCTTATTTCAAGCGTGAAAAAAAAAAATCATGACTTTGACACAATTGTGTCTCTTAAAACAGACGACAGCCAAATGAACTTTGCGGTTTTATTTTCAATGAAACAATAGAAAATGCGTACTCATATAGTAGTACAGTTGTTATTGGTGAGAATATACTTATTTTAAGGTATTTTGGGGTTCATTGAGGTTAGCTAAATTTACTTGTTTTGGAAAGTCTTGACAAGCCAAATGTTCCTGTTCTATTGGCTTAGTTCAAATAAAATACCCCTAATTTTTGTATTTTTTATTCTTGTTTTTGAACACTGACTTTTTGCAGTGTGGGTAACTTACATGGGTAAGTTACACATCTCTGAAGGCACCATTAATGCTGAAAGGTACATACAGGATTTGGAGCAACAGTATGTTGCTATCCAAGCAACGTTATCATGGACGCCCCTGCTTATTTCAGCAAGACAATGCCAAGCCACGTGTTACAACAGTGTGGCTTCGTTGTACAAGAGTGCGGGTACTAGACTGGCCTGCCTGTAGTCCAGACCTGTCTCCCATTGAAAATGTGTGGCGCAATATGAAGCCTAAAATAGTATCTGCACACATGGGTTCCTGTGTACTTACCACTTCTACTGGGTTGGTCAGGGAGTCTGTTGATCAGATTGAGAGCTGCTGTCACCTACCTGCAGGCTTGGTTCTAACATAAATATTACAATGTACACCAGGGGTGTCAAATGCACGGCCCGCGGTACAAGAACACCACTGTCTAGTTTGTGGTTTAACAGAACACATTTGTGTTAAAACAGTCTATATTTTTCTCAACTAAGTTTTTATATTTGACATTTGAAAATTATTGGTGTTTACGACAGTCAGTCACCGTGTTTCGTCAACACATACGCACAGGGAGCATGTGCACATATATAAAAGCAAGAATAAACAACGAAGAATTTGCAGCCATGTTGTTGGAATGATAGAATATACATTAAATTGCAGCTGGCACTTTCCATTGTATTTTACACAGTATATCTCGCCCTCTTCCAGCATCTGGGATGTAATTGCGTAATCACGTCATTACGTCCCAGATGCTGGAAGAGAGCGGGATATACTGTGTAAAATACAATGGAAAGTTAGCACCCTCTAGGCAACTGCCCCTATAATACTTTTTTAATGAGAAAAAACCTTATACCTAACTAGATGAGGTGTGAATGCACCGATGCTGAAGTTGAACTGAAATCCTGGAATTTTTTTAGACTTGTTGAAGTAGAGCACACTATTCCCAAACAGGCTGAATATTTTGAAGTTGGAACGGTTTCAATCAGATGGAAAAATGTGGGAGTTGTGGAACTTTGAAGAATGTCCCATTGAAATGGGAATTTCCCCAAAATGTTTCTATTTGGGGAAAAGCAGGAATTTTTTGGAAAATGGTAAAACATTTGAATGGTCTGAATAATTTGAAATGGTTTTTGTTGGAATTTTTCAAATCACTCGAGAAATGTTGAAGCAGTAACATGTTAAATTGAGAAATGGTATTACGGAATTACTGGAATTTTGGGAAAACCAGGAATTTTTCCAGTTAAAAAAAAACATTTTTTTGTTTCCTAACTAAGAGGAATGTTTAGACGGTGCAACGGTTGAAGTGGGTTGAAAAATGTGGGAGGAGTAGTCGCCAGAAAAAACGGTGGAGATAGGCCTTTGGAAAACAAAGAATTCTGGAAAATCCTGGAATTTGTTTGAACTTGGAAAGAGAGTTGTTACGGCGCATGCGCATACTGTCATTCCCTCCGCTACTGGAGCAGCAAAAAGCTCCACTGAAAGAGCAGCCGGACACGCCCCCACATGGCCGCGAGCAATCTGCAATCTGCGCACCTGGATCTGATGAGCCTCAACAGTATAAAGACCAACGCAGCAGACGATCCAGCGCCGGAACGTAGTTCTCTGTTCACAGTAAGCTTCGCATCTCTGGCTCTTCTACTGTGTCTGCTCTCCTTGTTCCCTCGCTCCTTGTGCTGACTTGTCCCTGTCGTTTCCCTGTTCCCGCAGTATTCTCCGTCGCCTTAGAAGTGAGCTGTGAGCATCACTTCTCTGGATCTCCCTCTGGACCCTGACTGCCTCTCTCGATCCTCGACTTCCCTCGCTTTGGACCCGGACCTCAGGACGCCTCTCTCCAGTCCCACGGACCTCACGCTTGGATCACAGACCTCTTTCTGCCCAGCCCCTTTGGAATTGTTCGCCTCTACAACCAACACACACTATGTTAGAATAATTATGTATAAGTTATCATACAACTCTTATGCTTAAAGGCCGTTGCTATAGTTATTATCAATTGTGCTGACGTTGTACTTTTCCATCTGTGCAAAGGCACAACTTGTAATCTTGCTTTGCGAGTTGTCTCGTATCAGCAGTTTGTTTACAGACCCTGCCTGCAGACAGCCAGGGACGGACATCGAGTACCTCAACGCAGACAAAACAGAGACAGGACGAAATCACGAGTGTCGGCACATTTCCATTCTGAATAATCATATATTGTGTCTACTGGGGCTGCTTGCATTACCACTCCCTTCAGAAGCAGCCTCAGTGATGTTAACTACGGACCTCCCGAATAAATAGAGGAACACGTGGGACTGTACCTTAGAGCGTAGGGTGGAACTGTAACTGAGTGTACAGCCCAATACGTCTCTCCTCATGAGAAAAATAGAACTCTGTCCCTGCCTGATTCCTTCTTCTGTGTTTGAACCTGACAACTAACAACAAAACTCCTGGTAAATACTATCTTGTTAATTCCTGCGCATAATCTTGCATGTACACACATAGTTGCATACACACTCCACTCACTCATCAGAAGCTCAATAAACCCTGTTGAGCGAGACTTCCTGTGTCGTGCCGTCTCCTTCCCCCTTGTTGTACGTAACAGGAGTAGTTTTGAATTTCCAAGATGGTGGAATGAGTTGAAGGTGGAATGGTATGAATAGGTTGAAAAATGTTGAAACGGTGAAAGTTAGAAAAATGGCCAGTTCCTTTTGAATGGGAAAAATGTCCCGGAAAACCGGGAATTCTGGGAATTTTTGGATTTTGTCGAGGGAAAGCCTGCGATTCCCGAATAGGCTGAACAGTTTGAAGTTGGAACGGTTTGAATCGGGTGAATAATGTGGAAGGTGGTGCGCGGCAAAATCTGGAGAAGAAGAATAAGAAGTTGAATACATAGATGAATTTTGGTGTAGAAAACTACTGAGCCCCTAAAGGGACATGGGGGATTTTTTTTTTTAATAATTGTTTTTATTTATTTAATTTTTTTTGGTATTTTTGTAGAATATGCAGAGATAAGATGTGTCAATATCAAAATATTACTAATAGACATACATTTTTGGCAGCAACAAAGTGGCCATTTGGGTAGATAATTGCTCTAAAAAGGTATTTCAACAAGTCAACAGTACAGTAGGTACTTGATGTTGATAGACACTACCGTTCAAAAGTTTGGGGTCACCCAAACAATTTTGTGGAATAGCCTTCATTTCTAAGAACAAGAATAGACTGTCGAGTTTCAGATGAAAGTTCTCTTTTTCTAGCCATTTTGAGCGTTTAATTGACCCCACAAATGTGATGCTCCAGAAACTCAATCTGCTCAAAGGAAGGTCAGTTTTGTAGCTTCTGTAACGAGCTAAACTGTTTTCAGATGTGTGAACATGATTGCACAAGGGTTTTCCAATCATCAATTAGCCTTCTGAGCCAATGAGCAAACACATTGTACCATTAGAACACTGGAGTAATAGTTGCTGGAAATGGGCCTCTATACACCTATGTAGATATTGCACCAAAAACCAGACATTTGCAGCTAGAATAGTCATTTACCACATTAGCAATGTATAGAGTGTATTTCTTTAAAGTTAAGACTAGTTTAAAATTATCTTCATTGAAAAGTACAGTCCTTTTCCTTCAAAAATAAGGACAATTTAATGTGACCCCAAACTTTTGAACAGTAGTGTATATTGTGTGGTTGCCATATAAAAACATCAAATATTTATTTGACAAAAGAGCATAAAAACAAACAAAATAATAGTTCAAACGTAAAATCCGCAGATATATCTGAAGTTGATCTCGTAACTTAAGTGTTGAAAGTAAAAAAAACCTAATAAAAATGTATCACTTCATGAGTGGGGGACATTTTGGATCCCAAACATATTTTGTGGGATTTTATTAATATTTATACTGATTTCTCAAAAATATTAAAGAATTAAAATCAATGGTGTCCTTAATATAGAGATTTACTGTAAGCGTTAAATAAAACGTAATAATAATTTGACTTATTTTTAACATTTTAATGACTGAGAGCCTTTATGGTCCCCGGGAGCCCTAAACGTTAAAAAAAAAAATCCATATATTTTGTTATGGTTTGAAAATGAAAAATATCAAAATGGCCCCAGCATGCTTAAATTTTTCCGTGTGCGGCCCTCAGTGGAAAAAGTTTGGACACCCCTGCTTTAGGGGCTCCGTAGAAAACCATGTATTCATCGTCTTTTTTATTTTGAATTCAGTAATCTTTTCTCCCCCTGTCGTTGAAATAATCCCACAGCTAATAATGAGTCAATAAGTGTATGAATGTCAGATTACACGACATCATCCTCTATCCGAAATTTGCCATAATGGCGTTGCACCCATTAGTGTTGCGACGCTAATCGCGTTAGTTTGATTGACGCACACGGAGGGTTTGTGCTTAATAACACGTCGTCCTGATGTATGGACGGAAAAGCCACCAATGAACCGACACGCACAAAGCCGATGTAAAGCTGATTAAGGTCCTTCTTATTGGCGCCAAAATGCGACGCGGTATAACATGAGAAAGTGTGATTTAGGAGGAGACGGCCGCCTGAGTGCTGACTGTGTTTTCCCCAACTCTAAACAAGTGTTTTGGTGCCTTAAGTGAACCAAATTGACATGTCAGACATTATTTTTCAACGGGGGATTCGGTTTGTACAAGTTGTGTCGGGTAAATGACTTTAAAAGAACCTAGAGAAGAAAGTTGTCCAAACTATAAAATGATATTAACTGCTGCCCGTTGCTTTCATGCTGCTGGGGCGAGGACAAAAGGACCTGTTGACTTTCCACTTAAATTACTTGTATTCCAACAGTGTGTTAGTTTGACAGAGCGCTGGTAATCTAATGTAAAGTTAGGCCATATGGCAACAATTCTGCAACTTTCTCGTATTCTCCATCCAAGGTCAATACGAGAACTTCATCCTGCCTTTACTAAAATATTAATGCTCAGTTTTGAGGTATAGATTTTACAATCGGCTTATGCAGCTTGTTGTGCAATTATACCACAGCAGGGATATTTAACTAAATTGTTTTGAGGGCCACATTTCCAGTAAGCCTAAGAACTTCACTTTTCAATCTAATTTTATACACTATATTGCCAAAAGTATTTGGCCACCCATCCAAATGATCAGAATCAGATGTCCTAATCACTTGGCCCGGCCACAGGTGTATAAAATCAAGCACTTAGGCATGGAGACGGTTCCTACAAACATTTGTGAAATAATGAGCCGCTCTCAGGAGCTCAGTGATTTCCAGCGTGGAACTGTCATAGGATGCCACCTGTGCAACAAATCCAGTCGTGAAATTTCCTGGCTCCTAATAATTCCAAAGTCAACTGTCGGCTTCATTATAAGAAAAGTGAAGCGTTTCGGGAACAACAGCAACTCAGCCACGGAGTGGTAGGCCACGTAAAATGAGAGAGAGGGGTCAGCCGATGCTGAAGCGCATAGTGCAAAGAGGTCGCCGACTTTCTGCACAGTCAGTTGCTAAAGAGCTCCAAACTTCATGTGACCTTCCAATTAGCCCACGTACAGTACGCAGAGAGCGTCATGGAATGGGTTTCCATGGGCGAGCAGCTGCATCTAAGCCATACGTCACCAAGTCCAATGCAAAGCGTTGGATGCAGTGGTGTAAAGCACGTCGCCACTAGACTCTAGAGAAGTGGAGACGCCATCTCTGGGGTGATTAATCACGCTTTTCCATCTGGAAATCTGATGGACGAGTCTGGGTTTGAAGGTTGCCAGGAGAACGCTACATTCCGGACTGCATTGTGCCGAGTATGAAATTTGGTGGAGGAGGAATTATGGTGTGGGGTTGTTTTTCAGGAGTTAGGCTTGGCCCCTTTGTTGCGGTGAAAGGAACTTTGAATGCTTCAGGATACCAAAACATTTTGGACAATTCCCTGCTCACCTTGTGGAAACAGTTCGGAGCAGGCCACTTCCTCTTCCAACATGATTGTGCACCAGTGACAAAGCAAGGTCCATAAAGACATGGATGACAGAGTCTGGTGTGGATGAACTTGACTGGCCTGCACCCGATAGAACACCTTTGGGATGAATTAGAACGGAGACTGAAAGCCAGGCCTTCTCGACCAAAATCAGTGTGTGACCTCACCAATGCACTTTTGGAAGAATGGTCGAATATTCCTATAAACACACTCCGCAACCTTGTGGACAGCCTTCCCAGAAGAGTTGACGCTGTAATAGCTGCAAAAGGCGGACCGACATCATATTGAACCCTATGGGTTAGGAATGGGATGGCACTTCAAGTTCATATGTGAGTCAAGGCAGGTGGCCAAATACTTTTGGCAATATAGTGTATATTCTGTTGTACAGTAGACATCCAGGTACCATCTGTAAGGATATCTATAAGGAGATAACACTGTATCATCTCATTATCTTTTGAACTTACCAGGAGTGCATTTTTGGCAAGGGTTGTAGACTGTGTTACACTTGCCTTAATATTTAAATTTGACATAGAGGGCCTGATTTACTCAAGGTTTGCGTGTACTAAAACACATGCAAACCTGATACCACACGCAAAGCTGACCTCTTCAACGTGTGCAAAGTGGACTGCTTCTCTTAGTAAGCAGAATATGGGGCGCAATCCATTTTGCTTCTGTCTTCATAAATATGCAAATTATATGCTGTTCATCAAAACACCCACAATTGCTGGGCTGCAATCACGTGATCTAGAGGCACTTCCGGGTTTCAGGCCATGGTCCAGAGTCTAATCAGTGCAGATATGGGCGTATTTTGAAAGTTTTAGAGGCAAATACATTATATAAGCGATCATGAAAATGTTCTTAAAATGGGATGGAGTGGATTTTTACAGTCTGCGGGCTATAGAGCGTTTTCTATTCGGGCTCCTGTACTCTGGAATGCCCTCCCGGTAACGGTTAGAGATGCTACCTCAGTCCCCACATCTGCGGTCCCCTCCAAGGTTTCTCATTGTAGTCCATTGGGGTTAGTTTTTCCTTGCCCTGATTTGGGATCTGAGCCGAGGGTGTCGTTGTGGCTTGTGCAGCCCTTTGAGACACGTGATTAAAGGCCTACTGAAAGCCACTACTACCGACCACGCAGTCTGATAGTTTATATATCAATGATGAAATCTTAACATTGCAACACATGCCAATACGGCCGGGTTAACTTATAAAGTGACATTTTAAAATTCCCGGGAAATACCCGGCTGAAACATCGCGGTATGATGACGTATGCGCGTGACGAAGTCCGAGTAACGGAAGTTATGGTACCCCGTAGAATCCTATACAAAAAGCTCTGTTTTCATTTCATAATTCCACAGTATTCTGGACATCTTTTGCAATTTTTTTAATGAACAATGAAGGCTGCAAAGAAGACAGTTGTAAGTGGGATCGGTGTATTAGCAGCGGACTACAGCAACACAACCAGGAGGACTTTGTTGGAGCGCTAGCCGCGCTAGCCGCCGTCCTCACCTTGACTTCCTACGTCTCCGGGCCGCCAAACGCATCGGGTGAAGTCCTTCGTCCTTCTGCCGATCGCTGGAACGCAGGTGAGCACGGGGGTTGATGAGCAAATGAGGGCTGGTTGGCGTAGGTGGAGAGCTAATGTTTTTAGCATAGCTCAGTTCAGTCCGGTTGCTAAGTTAGCTTTAATGGCGTCGTTAGCACAGCATTGTTAACCTTCGCCAGCCTGGAAAGCATTAACCGTCTATTTACATGTCCACGGTTTAATAGTATTGTTGATTTTCTATCTATACTTCCAGTCAGGGGTTTATTTCTTTTGTTTCTATATGCAGTTAAAGCAAGATGCTATCACGTTAGCTCGTAGCTAAAGCATTTCGCCGATGTATTGTCGTGGAGATAAAAGGCACTGAATGTCCATTTCGCGTTCTCGACTCTCATTTTCAAGAGGATATAGTATCCGAGGTGGTTTAAAATACAAATCTGTGATCTACAATAGAAAAAGGAGAGTGTGGAATCCAATGAGCCAGCTTGTACCTAAGTTACAGTCAGAGCGAAAAAAGATACGTCCATCGCTGCCTCTCAAGTCATTCACTGTAACGTTCCTCATCTACGAATCTTTCATCCTCGCTCAAATTAATGGGGTAATCATCACTTTCTCGGTCCGAATCTCTCTCGCTCCATTGTAAACAACGGGGAATTGTGAGGAATACTACCTCCAGTGACGTCACGCTACTTCCCGTACAGGCAAGGCTTTTTTTTTATCAGCGAGCAAAAGTTGCGAACTTTATCGTCGATTTTCTCTACTAAATCCTTTCAGCAAAAATATGGCAATATCGCGAAATGATCAAGTATGACACATAGAATGGATCTGCTATTCCCGTTTAAATTAAAAAAAATCATTTCAGTAGGCCTTTAAGGGCTATATAAATAAACTTTGATTGATTGATTGATTGATTGATTATACACTCTAGAGAAAAATACATTTTGAAAGATTTAAACCATTCATCACTAAGATGTTACTGCTTGCCTTGACCTCACTTCCTTCAACACTTGCAAGGCTTTAAAAAAGAAAAGAGGCACATCATGTCTTTACATTTGAGAGGTCCACCAATTAAGCATTAATCCGTGAAAGACAAAGTTGGATTTATTCGTGCATCGCTAAGTCACGTATTTGAGTGCCCTGCTGCTGTGATCGTGACGCTAATGAGAAAAAGGATATGTTTGTTTGCAGTTGACTTCCAGCTACAAATATTCATGTCTGCAGTTATTTCTGTGGTGTGAAGTTCATATTTTGTCTCATTATTAAGCTGCAGATTAACCTGTTGTTCAGCAATATTTGCAAGTGATATCAAGATTCAGTATACTGTATACTGTTGAGCCTACGAGAGGTTTTATTCATCTACTTTGTTATTACTATTAAATGGGCTGTTTGCAACATTTACAAAGATGTCTAGAGGGCGCCAGCTTTCCAAAGTATTTTACACAGTATATCCCGCCCTCTGAGGGCCGCTCTTGCATAATGACGTAATTACGTACGTAAGACATGCACGGGCATTAGCTTTAGGTGTTTTTTAGGAGACCTGCTCAGTGGCCATGTGGTTAGAGTGTCCGCCCTGAGACTGGAAGGTTGTGAGTTCAAACCCCAGCCGAGTCAAACCAAAGACTATAAAAATGGGACCAATTGCCTCCCTGCTTGGCACTCAGCATCAAGGGTAGGAATTGGGGGTTAAATCACCAAATGATTCATGAGCGCGGCCACCGATGCTGCTCACTGCTCCCCTCACCTCCCAGGCAGAGGGTAATTTCACCACACCTAGTGTGTGTGTGACTATCGTTGGGACTTTAACTTTGAAGTTAAAGTACCACTGATAGTCAGGTAATAATAGCAATTTGGATAGCCACTGTTAGCAACAAACAAACATTTTACAAAGTGATCACTGCAGACACGAGTATGTTCCGATTGTATTGCACAAGAAGTGAAGTGAATTACATTTATATTGCGCTTTTCTCTAGAGACTCAAAGCGTTTTACATAATGAAACCCATCATCTACGTCTTCAAGTTACATTTACACCATTGTGGCCGACATTGGGAGCAGGTGGGTAAAGTGTCTTGCCCAAGGACACAACGGCAGTGACTAGGATGGCGGAAGCGAGGATTAAACCTGGAACAATCAAGTTTATGGCACGGCCGCTCTACCAACCCCTAAAAGATGATGCAAGTGATATTTTGAAGAACCATTTCCTTCGACGCACTTTTGTTTTTTTCCCCGTCTTTATTACCTTTAATAAACAACTTATCTCCGGACTCAATTAAATCTCTTTCCTATATCTTTATTTGAACAATTGGAACCCCCAAGAACAAAACAGCAATACGGCATTTTCTGCTCAAACTTTACACTCACTCTCACTTGTTTTAATGCAAGCTGGTCAACCATCATCTGAATTAAGCTGCCAAGAAGAAAACCAGACGTGATGTCATATGCAACCCAGCAATACTGGGAGGAGAAGATGCAAATATAATTATATAGCACATGCAATGTGATTTATCAACACTAATCATCATTTTGGGAGCACTATTTTGCATTGTATTTAACACGTGTTAGAAGGACGTGCAAACTGACAGCTCCACACACGGCATCAGGATCATTCCTCGCGTTGCACAGACGAGAAACCTCTGTCTTACGTGTGTGTGTGTGTCAACATTTGTGTCGGTCAGAAATAAAAAAATATTAGAAAAAAAGGCCTACTCAGCAACATCATTTTATAATTTCCTAGGTGCTGACTTAAAGGCCTACTGAAACCCACTACTACCGACCACGCAGTCTGATAGTTTATATATCAATGATGAAATCTTAACATTATAACACATGCCAATACGGCCGGGTTAACTTATAAAGTGACATTTTAAATTTGCCGCTAAACTTCCGGTTCGAAACGCCTCTGCGGATGACGTATGCGCGTGACGTAGACCGGGGAACACGGGTATGCCTTCCACATTGAAGCCAATACGAAAAAGCTCTGTTTTCATTTCATAATTCCACAGTATTCTGGACATCTGTGTTCGTGAATCTGTTGCAATCATGTTCATTGCATTATGGAGAAGGAAGCTGAGCGAGCAAAGAAGAAAGTTGTCGGTGCGAAATGGACGTATTTTTCGAACGTAGCAGCAACAACAGTACACAGCCGGTGCTTCTTTGTTTACATTCCCGAAAGATGCAGTCAAGATGGAAGAACTCGGATAACAGAGACTCTAACCAGGAGGACTTTTGACTTCGATACACAGACGCCTGTAGAGAACTGGGACAACACAGACTCTTACCAGGATTACTTTGATTTGGATGACAAAGACGCAGACGTGCTACAGTGAGTATGCAGCTTTGGCTTCTAAACATTTGATCGCTTGACCGTATGTGCGCAACTTTTTTTTGCGTATGTACGTAACTTTTTTAAAATATATAAGCTTTATGAACCTTGGGTTAGGTGAACGGTCTTTTGGGCTGAGTGATTGTGTGTGTTGATCAGGTGTTTGAATTGTATTGGCGTGTTCTATGGAGCTAGGAGCTAGCATAGGAGCTAGGAGCTAGCATAACAAACACGCAGGTGTTTTTATGCAGGATTAATTTGTGGCATATTAAATATAAGCCTGGTTGTGTTGTGGCTAATAGAGTAAATATATGTCTTGTGTTTATTTACTGTTTTAGTCATTCCCAGCTGAATACCAGGTACCGTGAGTATGCAGCCTTGGCTGCTAAACATTAGATAGCTTGACCGTACGTGCACGTCACGTACGTAACTTTTTAAAAATATATAAGCTTTGTGAACCTTGGGTTAGGTGAACGGTCTTTTGGGCTGAGTGATTGTGTGTGTTGATCAGGTGTTTGAATTGTATTGGCGTGTACTATGGAGCTAGGAGCTAGCATAGGAGCTAGGAGCTAGCATAACAAACACGCATGTGTTTTTATGCAGGATTAATTTGTGGCATATTAAATATAAGCCTGGTTGTGTTGTGGCTAATAGAGTATATATATGTCTTGTGTTTATTTACTGTTGTAGTCATTCCCAGCTGAATATCAGGTCACCCCCGGCTCTCACAGCATCTTCCCTATCTGAATAGCTTCAACTCCCCACTAGTCCTTCACTTGCACTTTACTCATCCACAAATCTTTCATCCTCGCTCAAATTAATGGGGAAATTGTCGCTTTCTCGGTCCGAATCTCTCTCACTTCATGCGGCCATCATTGTAAACAATAGGGAACTTTGCGTATATGTTCAACTGACTACGTCACGCTACTTCCGGTAGGGGCAAGCCTTTTTTTTATCAGATACCAAAAGTTGCAATCTTTATCGTCGTTGTTCTATACTAAATCCTTTCAGCAAAAATATGGCAATATCGCGAAATGATCAAGTATGACACATAGAATAGATCTGCTATCCCCGTTTAAATAAAAAAAAATCATTTCAGTAGGCCTTTAAGGGGCTGATTAAAACCAATTCAATTGATGCATTTTGGTGTCAGTTAGTATTCGTTAATGTTGTTTGTTTTTTTCACATAAAATATATAATTATATAAGTATTTCTTATATTAAAAAAACAAAACTTTTTTAAGTATGCCTGTTTTTGCGTCTTGATTGGAGTAAATGCAGCCTCTCACCACGAGCGCACCTTCAGCTGTAAAAACATGAAAATAAAAAGCGGTGTCATTGTAGATGCACTGCACGACTGCTTTTTAAAATGCTCATAAAAAGTAGTAGATGTACCCTGCATGTTTAAAAACGGATCAACAGGTAGGAGCATGAAAACATGAATGTGCAGTGAATGAGAGTGTCTGCGTGGTGATGCCCCGTATAGTACATGTGTTGTCCCGATACCAATATTTTGGTACCGGTACCAAAATTATTTTGATACTTTTCGGTACCTTTCTAAATAAAGGGGACCACAAAAAATGGCATTATCATCTTTATTTTAACAAAAAATCTTACGGTACATTAAACATGTGTTTCTTATTGCCAGTTTGTCCTTAAATAAAATAATGAACATACTAGACAACTTGTCTTTTAGTAGTAAGTAAACAAACAAAGGCTCCTAATTTAGCTGCTGACATATGCAGTAACACATTGTGTCATTTTCCATTCTATTATTTTGTCAACATGTTTAGGGACAAGTGGTAGAAATTGAATGATTAATCTACTTGTTCATGTACTGTTAATATCTGCTTACATTCTCTTTTAACATGTTCTATCTAAACTTCTGTTAAAATGTAACAATCACTTATTCTTCTGTTGTTTGGATGCTTTACATTAGTTTTGGATGATACCACAAATTTGGGTATCAATCCGATACCAAGTAGTTACAGGATCATACATTGGTCATATTCAAAGACCTCATGTGTCCAGGGACATGTTTCCTAAGATTATAAACATAATATACATTTTTTTTAAATGAAAGAAGATGTTGTGATGCCAAAAAATATCGATGTAATCATAGTAGTATCGACTAGGTATGTGCCTGTACTTGATATCATTACAGTGGATGTTAGGTGTAGATCCACCAATGGCGTTTGTTTACATTTTGATGCCGGTGAGCTACGGTGTGTAGTGAAGCATGTTTAGCTATTCCTCATCCTGCAGGACCAGTTTTGGATGGGCCGGTACTTTTCAGAGGTGGTATAGTACCGAAAATGATTTATTAGTATCACAGTACTATACTAATACCGGTATACTGTACAACCCTAGTACACGCAAAATCTTCATTTAAATTAGGATTTTACAATTGCACATGCAGTCTTAGTAAATCGCATAAAACAAGCCCACTACAAACACACACTATTTTATGGATTGTACACGCTGTTTAGTGCGTGGTATTTGGATCTTAGTAAATCAGGCCATTAGTAATTGTGAGCGAGCTCATAATCTAAATAAAATGTTTTGTGGCGGGAAACCATGGAAACCCAGCGAGCGCTGCTCGACTATGGGTGAATGGTGAACCCCCAACCCCCTCCAGGACGGCGCTCAGTGAGATATATACTAGAGATAGAAAAACAGTTGAAAGTGTGAATGTGACACCACTTTCAGAGAGAATCAATCCATCATTAGTAAGTCCGACACGGGCTACGCAAGACAATACCCTCGCACCTCCATCTTCTCCTCCCCGTCCCCGGCCGCGGACAAAGCCGGGCGGCCGAGCTGATTTGTTGCGCCGCGTTACGCTGACGGATGGACTGACAAACACTTCAATTCGCCGGCGACGCCGCGTCGCAACGGTCATCCACGCAGCAGCGGCTGACTATTTGCTGTTGTGCGTTGATTTGCTGGCATTCTCTCGCTTGACAGGCCTGGCTTCATCCCTCACTTTCATTGGGCCATAAAAGGCTCCTGTGTGGCGCTGGGTGCTGCTGTTTACCGGTTAGTCTTTGTCATCATTACTGTGTCAAAGACGCGATAAGCCGAATTGAAGGTGGTGGTGTTGGGAAGGGCGGGGGGGGGTATTTGTGGAGGACAGTCAGAGGGTAGCGCGTAGTCGGGGGCAGAAGTCACCGATAGGTTACATCACTTCACTCACTCGGGTAATGATGGTAAATGTTACTTAAAACATTGCCAATTTCCAGTGAATATCATGTTTAACTGGGTTTGTCCCTGTACCTGAATGTACAAAGACTAAACATGGTAGACTACAGGGTAGGACAGGGGTCGGCAACCTTCAGCATACAAAGAGCCATTGGAGCCCATTTCCCCCCAAATAAAACCCACCTAGAGCCACAAACTCTGTTAGATTCCTAAAATGACGATAACACCATTTATAGTTCCTTACATTTGTGCTATAGGACTTATGAAAATAAACACTTATTTGATGTATTTCTGGGAATAACGAAGCAAATCATCAAATTATTTTGAACATTAGAAAAAAATACACTGTTCCTTCCCTTATTAATGAATAAAAAAATACAAATCAACTCATTCCAATGTTCTGAAGGCTGCGGCATATTCATTTGACTAAAAATTTAAAACAACTACCTAGTCATCAATAAAAACAGCAAATTAATAAAAATGTAAATAAATAAAATGTTTCTCTTTTTTGATCCGTCCATTGCTAGGGGTTGACCGCTAAAAACAATACAATTGCATGGCAGCAAGAGATGTCGCATAAGGGCTCTGACATACATTTCCATCGACAATATATTAAAATGTGTTTTGTTTTCGTATGATAAGATCCCAGAACTCTCCAAAATAACAACTAAACAAAATGAAATATAATAAATCAAGTAACCATTATTTGTTGACATTCGGTTTCAAAGCCAAAGGGAGCCACGGCGGAGGCATGAAAGAGCTGCATGCGGCTCCAGAGCCGCTGGTTGCAGACCCCTGGGCTAGGAGGAGCTAGCAGCTACTCAACAGCTAAGCACACAATAGCACACAAAACAGTAGACAGTAAGAGCCTGATCTACAAAGACCCTGTCTACATTAGGCCGGATAACTCATTAAACAAATAATGATTTAGCCTAAGCCCCGTTTCGGCCACACTAACCCATCGTTTAAGGTTCCCCTTCTTGGATAACTTTTTACACGGGTAAGTGCGGCGTCTATTTCTTGAATATCCTGCTCTTAGCTTTGTATGGACTCATTGATCGTTTACAAACTGAGTTGGGAGAGGAAGTGACACCAGAAAGACCGCGCCAAAGCCAGCTTCATAACAGACGCTTGTGGAAATCACACATGAATACCTTAAAAGAAGGAATTGCAGCTATTTTGGATATACCTTAAAAGAAGGAATTGCAGCTATTTGGGATACAACACATCTCAGACGGCAACATAGCAATGTGGAGCGACAGTTTTGGATAAGGCCTGGAAGAACGGCAGCCTGGTGGGATATGTTTGTCAACGAGTGTGTTGTGCCACAGGAACGGCAAGAGAACTTTCAAATGTCCAGGTCAGCTGTGATTGTACTTACCGAAAAACGTTGTCTATTTGTCCAAGGGGGAACAAAGAGAATGTGGGCTCCCGTGGACGAGGGAAAACAGCAAATGCATTTGGACTGGCAAAGCAGACTATTAGTTATTGTCCACGATGTATGTTGAGCGATTACTCAACGTCTAGTTTTGTACTCCATAACTATTGTGAAGCCATGAAGTGGTTGCGGCCGTCAAGTACGACCGCCAATTTCAGCCTACAAGCACTGTGTCCTGACCAGATAGCTGGACCCCGAGATTGATTGTTGTAAAATGTTATTTATCACATTGTTTATTTTCACACGTCCATTAAAGATATGATTCATGTATGATGGCTCAGGTGTGATTCACTACAATAGTCTAACAGCTGCTGATGGTGAGGCAAGCAAGGTTTGCTGTTAAAAGAAATGTGGCAATAGTCTACATTGAAACACAGGGTAAGGATACACTTCCAGGTCAGAGGTGAATATGCATTTTTTTTCCGCACATGCATAGTAGGTCGCGATGCGCCGGTAAACGGAGGGGGGAGGGGGTCTTAAAGGGTGGCATTGTTGCGTATGTGTGGACAAGGATAAGGTTAGGTGCTGAGTCGAACTTTTGCTTGTATGCAGAACGGCCCCAGCCTATGAACTTTACATCGACACACCCAAGACAATGGGCATATACACACACACACCCTCCCCCACCCCACGCCTTCACCACCGCTTGATTCCCCTCGGGGTGATGGACGGCTGGCAGCGCTTCATAGCAGCAGTCGCCCTCCAGGGTCCCAACTCCCCGCCCCTCTGTTGCGAGTTGTCGTGATTAAATGTAACATGTTTATGTGTGCATGGCATGGAGGTTTTTTCCCACTCCAGACTAGGCCCTCTTAGGAGCCAAGTCTAGATTGTATGGTTTTACTCATCTTCTTCCCCAGCATTTTACCTTTTTCTTATCTTTTATGGGGCGCCTCGTGGCGACCCATCAGCGTTCCTGTTCTGTAACCCTGTACACTGTTTGTTTGTCTAATCTTGAACGGGTTTGTGCTGAAAACATAGTTTCGTTGTACTTGTGCAATGACAATAAAGTCCTATCCTATCCTAGGTGGGATTTACCCTGGATAACCTTAGTGTAGAGGGGTGCCTAAAAGTTTGCGTGTACTAAAACGTGCAAACTTGATAACACACGCAAAGCTGATCTACTAAACTTGTGTGCAGAGGATTAGGGCTCTTAAGCGAGCAGAATGGGTCCCCAAACTAACGACCCACGTTCCAGCCCGCGGGACGTCACAAAAAAAATCATATTGTTGATGTAGATTCCCATACAGATTTATGGTTACACTTAAGTATGGGAAACATATTCTAAGTAACAAAGACTTAATTTAGAGTTATTTGGACACTAGGGTAACATATTAGGGTTAGGGTTAGGGTTACTAATAAGCAATAATTCTGAGGTTATTGAGGGAAGGCTCTTAGTAAATGGCTTACTGGTTGTATAATAAGGCCATGCAGAATAAGGCATTAATAAGTACTTAACAATGACTAATTAAGAGCCAATATGTTTCTAGTTTTCATGTTAATAAGCAACTAATTAATGGTGAATATGTTCCCCATACTAAAGTGTTACCAGATTTATATTACAAAAGACAAACGTGGGATACGTCCCTTGTTGCCTATGAACAGAAGAATAAGTGCCAATTACATTTCAACAGAAGTGTAAATAGAAACACGTCCCAACAGAAAGTAACCAGAAAATAACCGTAAATTAGCAATTACATTAACACGTTTCGACAACAGAAAATGACACAATATGTTACTGCACACGTCAGCAGCCAAATTAGGAGCCTTGGTAAGCCTTTTTGAAATGCTTCGATCATCACTTACATGGCTGCTGTACACATTTTGTGTTTTGCTGCATCAAACTGCTGCAAAAATATTCAACCAGTGAATGAATTGTCTCACTCGAACGTGTGTTTGCAATCTAAGCGAGTAAACCTACCAGGCTTTTGATCTAAGCAGTGATTTGTATGCTCTTTGATCGGTCTGCAAACATCATGGGTATGTTGCAAGTTTGGTGGGTGTGTGTGTATGAGAGATTTTCTGAATTTACCTGAAATAGAGTCCTCACCTGTGGATGAACCTGAGCTATTTTTTTGGAAGGTGAGGCTGCAGACAAACATCCCTGACTGTCATGAGAGGATCCTTCAGGTCCTGCGGCAGTGCTTACACGGGTGATGGGTGGTGATGGTGTGTGTGTCTGTGGGCGGGGGAGGTTGGCGGGGGGTGGCGTGCTCTGATCTCATCGCGGCACGGCGCACTTTGCCGGGAAAGGCTTTGGGATGATGTAATGCTGCTCTCACAGCAGCCTGCATACGCCGACTTATCAGATTCTGCTTGCGGGGTGAGAGAGAGAGAGAGAGAGAGAGAGAGGGAGAGAAATAAAAAAGGCAGCAGGATCCAATAATAAAACTTGTGATTTTACACGGTGTCATCATCTTTACCATAAACACCATTACTGTAAAAGTCAGCCAGTTCTAACTTTAACACGGCCATCTTTCAGTGACATTCTGGGAGGCCTTCATTATGTGCTCGACAGATCGCAGGTGAGGAAGGAAAGTGAAGAACGTCGGACGGTTTATTGGCACATTGCATATTCCAGTGGCTTCATCCTTGCGTATAAATGACCAAATTAATTGATTTGCTCTTTTACGGCGACCTACAAAAGGGCCCATCCATTTACATTACCGTCATATTTCCCCTTGTCTGGTGTGAGATGGAATCACACGAATGTGTATAATGGCGACAGTATTATACTTTGGATTTTATGCGGGGTAATTAAAGAGATCACTTTCCAAAAGGCACAGCTCTTCTTTTTTCTGGACTTCTTTTTTAATTTCATGCTGCAACCATATATTTTAAACAAAAAAGGAGATACTGAAGTAAAGTGTCACCTGTCGTGTTTTTTTATTTTTTATTCCTGCGGCGTGGAGGATGAGTCAGATGAACCCTTCGCCTGGTGATGTCATCCCCTGGTGCGCAGCTGTGTTGGTTGCGCTGAGACAACGCTGCACCTGCACCGAGGGCATCTAGACTCACGGGACTGCTTGAGTCCTACATGTGATGAACCCATCAGAAGTCAAAGGTTAAATACGGTGCAGCATATTCAGTTTAAAAGCAAAATGTTGACTTTAAACTAGCTTGTTAGACAGGGAATAGGATCCGGGTGATTGCCATGGCAACCCCACATCATCTCCATTGGGGTCTATGTTGTTGGTGGACCAGCCAGGTCACATAGCACCTGATGCTGGTCAAACTTTCAACACAATACCACATTGTTTAGGACTATAAAGTGCACCGGTATTTAAGCCAAATTTTAAAAGAGATTTATATTTTTACATATATTAGCCGCACCGGACAATAAGCCGTAGATATACAGTATACCAGTACGAAAAATGTTGTAAAGGTTTATTTACATACCTTAATTGTTTCCAAACTCTGCCTGTCGCACTGCAGTAAAACGGCGGATTAAACAAAACATAAGTCATCGTCATGGAGCAACTAGCTCCAATCAGCTAAACAGACTCAATAACTCCACGGTGAAGTTTTGGTGAATTTAAGAAACTGAAACAATACCATTTTAAGTTAATAATATCAACACAGACACTTGTAAACGTGTTAGCACAAGGGTCCCCAAACTACGTTTAAAAAAAACAATGTGTTTTTTTTTTTTTTTTTTTTTTTTTTAATCTGTTTTTTTTAACCTTTCTAATCCATTTTGTACCGCTTGTTACTCTTGGTGTCTCCTAGCCGCTCAGGCAAATCATATTGTCTAAAAATGAATTTTTCCATCGATAACGTGACATCAAGTGCGCACTCTTTCAGTCAATTAGTGCGCGAGGAATATATATATATATATATATATATATATATATATATATATATATATATATATATATATATATTTACATATATATTTACATATATATGTATATATACAGCCCGGCCCCAGACCAAATTGTTTAAACCCAATGCGGCACCCGAGTCAAAAAGTTTGGGGACCCCTGCTAACAACGCTAGCTTGATTACATTGCGATAGCATGTACAAATATGCATGAAAACACTCACTCGCATATGGGACGGTTTAGTAAGTATGAATTGTTTAGTTATATTGTAAAACTTCTAAACGTTGCTTGGAGTTACAAATGAAGATTCCTTTCTGGCAATGGACGAAAATACTTCTGGCACGAAACAGGAAGTACATTTTCAAACTGCAGCACCTGCAGTGAGTAAACTTGTCCAAAAGATGGCGCCATAGCACAAACAATCACACACCTTTTCAATGTCTCTGTCGGTGTTCTATGAAAACCATTTGTTGAATGTAAAACAATATGGCCGTTGGGGAAAAAAATCCCCTGCATTGTTTTATAAGCCGCAGGGTTCAAAACTTTGGAAAAAATAGTGGCTTTTGTCTGGAAAATACAATACTTCTTATTTTTCACACAATGCGTTGTTATTGTTTCATGTAATTACATTTAAAAGTTAAAGTACCACTGATAGTCACACACACACACTAAGTGTGGTGAAATTACACTCTGCATTTGACTCATCCCCTTGTTCCACCCCCCTGGGAGGTGAGGGGAGCAGTGAGCAGCAGCGGTGGCCGCGCTCGGGAATCATTTTGGTGATTTATTAACTAATTGAATTTGATTATGACAAATCAGGAACAAAATTCCAATGATAAATAATGCAAGTACTCATAAATAATAGTAAATATATAAATACATTTACAGTTACAAGAATAATAATATCATTAATAGTTATTATTAATATTACTTTGTACAGTAAATGAAGAGTATGTGAAATTCAGTAAAAAATATTTTATATTTCCATGTGTTTTGTTGTGTACACATTTCTGAATATTATCATTATCATTATGGATTAAATGATAATTATAATATACAATTATTTATTTGACAATATAATGATAATGATATTCTGAAATGTGTACCTAAACTTTCTCACCAGTAATTATATTCACATATGAATAACTGCATTGCTGAGAAAACGCAGTTCTTCCTTACTTCTGCTTGAAGTGTCATACTTTCTTGTTATTAATGCAATAATTACATTTAATCAAGACAACTCAAGAATGAAATTCCGATTAGAAATAATGTAAATCATGATAAATATATTATTAGTGAATTTATTTATTTATTATTAGAAACATATTCAGGAATGTTAACATCACAAAACAGTCAAATCTTTTTTTCTGACTTTTTATAAACTGAACATTTCTTACCAATATTTTTCATTAGACATGAATCACTGCGATGCTGAGAAAACATAGTACTTCCTTACTTCTGCCTTCAGTGTCATACGATCTCCTTATTAATGTAATAATTATCTACATTTAATTGAGACAAAACAGGAAATACATTCCAATAAGAAATAATGTAAATAATATAAAATCATAGTAAATATATTGATAGTAAAGTATTAATAGTAATAATAAAGATACTAATAACAATAGTATTTTTTTTCCTGAAATTAGTACATAAGAAAACACTTCGAAATATACTGTAATTATAGTCATGTATGAATAACCACATTGCTGAGAAAACAAAGTTATTCCTTATTCTGCTTGAAGCATCACACAATCTCTTAGTAACGCTGCAATGACGTCACTGAAGTTGTGACAAATCCACAGCATGCAAGCGTGTGGTCATACGGTGTGACGCATATGGCCTCATGACGTCATCAACTCTGCAAACTCACGCGGAATTACTTCATAACAAATCACTAATATACTATGTAGGGTTGTAACGATACCAATATTTAGGTACCGGTACTAAAATTATTTCGGTACTTTTCTGTACTTTTTTGGTACTTTTCTAAATAAAGGGGACCACAAAAAAATTGCATTATTGGCTTTATTTTAACAAAAAATCTTAGGGTACATTAAACATATGTTTATTACTGCAGTTAAGTCCTTAAATAAAATAGTGAACATACAAAACAACTTGTCTTTTAGTAGTAAGTAAACAAACAAAGACTCCTAATTGTCATAACTCGGTCTTTGACGTGGTTTGCTCTCCCGTGGTGCAAAAGAAATGGAACGGACGTGGCGTGCAGGTAAAGACATAGTTTAATTATAACTATAAACTACAAAGTACAAACAAAAGGGTACAAACAAAAGGCGCTCACAGCGGAGGTAAAAAACTTGACTAGAAAACAAAAGGCGCGCACAATGGCGGAGAACTATGAACATTAAACAAACAAAAACTTACGTGACAAGAGATGAAACAAGAACTAACGAGACAAGGAACTGTGGACATGGCATGAATGGGTGATGTCGCCAGGACGAACAACAGAAACAGAAAAGCCTATATAGTGACATGATAAGTGAAAACAGGTGCGTGACTAACTGTGAACAGGTGCGTGACATGACAATGTGAAAACGTGAGACAGGTGTGTGTGAGTCTAAACGTGGAACAGGTGAAACTAATGAGTAACCATGGAAACAAAACAAAACCAGGAAGTGAAACCAGGAACTAAGGAAGTGTCCAAAAAACAAAACAGCACATGGCCAAACAAAAACATGAACACAGACATGACAGAACCCCCCCCTTACGGACAGATCCCAGATGTCCAAAAACAAAAAACAGGATCAAGAGTCATGGGAGGGGGGGAGGGGGACATGGCGGTGGGTCGCCAGACCAGGTGTCCCCGAATCCACCGGGGCAGAGTCAGGTGGCGACGGCGGGTAGACCGCCGCTGAACCTGACGAGGTGGGCGACCTGGGAATGGCCACATTCGTGGCAGACGAGGAGGTCGGCGCACCTGGCGTGGCGGACGCCCATGGAAAGGCCACATCCTTGGCCGACGAGGAGGTGGGCGCGTTGTCGTGGCAGGCAGCGAAGCTTGGCGCGTTGTCGTGGCAGGCAGCGAAGCTTGGCGTGGTGCGTCAGGCGGCGAAGCTTGGCGTGGGGGGTCTTTGTCTTGGCGGTCTTGGTCTTGGCAGCGTGGGTCATGGTCTTGGTCTTGGCATGGTTGGTCTTGGTCCTGGACTTGGCATGGTTGGTCTTGGTCTTGGACTTGGCGTGGTTGGTCTTGGCGTGGCGGTGCTTGGACTTGGTCTTGGTCTTGGTCATTTGGCGGGTCTTGGTCTTGGTCACTTGGCGGGTCTTGGTCTTGGTCACTTGGCGGGTCTTGGTCTTGGTCACTTGGCGGGTCTTGGTCTTGGCTTTGGTCTTGGCGTGGGGCAGCCACGGGCGGCACTTGGCGGCGTGGGGCAGCCACGGGCGGCACTTGGCGGCGTGGGGCAGCCACGGGCGGCACTTGGCGGCGTGGGGCAGCCACGGGCGGCACTTGGCGGCGTGGGGCAGCCACGGGCGGCACTTGGCGGCGTGGGGCAGCCACGGGCGGCACTTGGCGGCGTGGGGCAGCCACGGGCGGCACTTGGCGGCGTGGGGCAGCCACGGGCGGCACTTGGCGGCGTGGGGCTGCGACGGGCGGCACTTGGCGGCGTGGGGCTGCGACGGGCGGCACTTGGCGGCGTGGGGCTGCGACGGGCGGCACTTGGCGGCGTGGGGCAGCCACGGGCGGCACTTGGCGGCGTGGGGCAGCCACGGGCGGCACTTGGCGGCGTGGGGCAGCCACGGGCGGCACTTGGCGGCGTGGGGCAGCCACGGGCGGCACTTGGCGGCGTGGGGCAGCCACGGGCGGCACTTGGCGGCGTGGGGCAGCCACGGGCGGCACTTGGCGGCGTGGGGCTGCGACGGGCGGCACTTGGCGGCGTGGGGCTGCGACGGGCGGCACTTGGCGGCGTGGGGCTGCGACGGGCGGCACTTGGCGGCGTGGGGCTGCGACGGGCGGCACTTGGCGGCGTGGGGCTGCGACGGGCGGCACTTGGCGTCGTGAAGCTGCGACTGGCGGCGCTTGGCGTGGAGCAGGTACTGGCGGCGCTTGGCGTGGAGCAGGTACTGGTGGCGCTTGGCGTGGAGCAGGTACTGGTGGCGCTTGGCGTGGAGCAGGTACTGGCGGCGCTTGGCGTGGAGCAGGTACTGGCGGCGCTTGGCGTGGAGCAGGTACTGGCGGCGCTTGGCGTGGAGCAGGTACTGGCGGCGCTTGGCGTGGAGCAGGTACTGGCGGCGCTTGGCGTGGAGCAGGTACTGGTGGCGCTTGGCGTGGAGCAGGTAGATCTTGGCATGGTCGAAAAACTGGTGGTGGTGGTCGTGCTGGTGGCTGTGGCTTGGCAGGTCGAAAGACAGGTGGTGGGGGTCGTGCTGGAGGCTGTGGCTTGGCGTGACGAAAGACTGGTGGTGGGGGTCGTGCTGGTGGCTGTGGCTTGGCAGGTCGAAAGACAGGTGGTGGTGGTCGTGCTGGAGGCTGTGGCTTGGCGTGACGATGCTGACCCACCCCACCTGAACAATTCCCAGCCCTAGCCCCCCCCTCAAGGAGCGGATCCCAGACGCGCTCCCCGCGGTCTGGAACCGTCTTTTGGGGTGGGCGGAGGGGGTTCAGGAGGAGGGCAGAATCCTCCCCTCTAAATTGTCCAAAAGGTCTTTCGTTCCCCCCCACCTGGGCTTTTGTGGGTGAAAAAAAAATTTCTGACTTGGGCGTGGCATGAGTCCTGGGGGGCGGGGCATGAAAATTGGGTGACTGTGATTGACAGGATCTGATTTCTAAAAACATGTCTTGGTAATATTTAATCATGGATTTAGAGTCTTTGGTTGGATGTGGCTGACAAGAAAAAGAGTTCAGGGAAAAAAAATCCATGACGTCACCCACTGGCAGCGGCGTGACGTCGTCCTGGGGAAGCCGGGCTGGCTGCAGCTCGTTTCCGCCCGGAGGGGGAGGAGCTTGCGGGAACGATGCGTCCTTTCCAATGCTTGTGGAAGCCCTCCCTGACGTCCTTCGTTGGGAGCGGCGCTTCCGGGACTGCGGTGACGCAGCGCCATCCTCGGACCAAAGGGAGCTGATCGGCACCAGTTTGCCGGTCGGACCCCACATGAGATCCCTGCGCTCCAAGGGGGAATGGCGGAGTGTCTCGGCTTCCATGGCGCGCAGGACCTCCCACGTTACCTCGTCAAAATTGTCCCATTTTTTTGCGGGAGAGCTCTCGTGCTGGCGACATCTGTCAAGACTCGGTCTTTGACGTGGTTTGCTCTCCCGTGGTGCAAAAGAAATGGAACGGACGTGGCGTGCAGGTAAAGACATAGTTTAATTATAACTATAAACTACAAAGTACAAACAAAAGGGTACAAACAAAAGGCGCTCACAGCGGAGGTAAAAAACTTGACTAGAAAACAAAAGGCGCGCACAATGGCGGAGAACTATGAACATTAAACAAACAAAAACTTACGTGACAAGAGATGAAACAAGAACTAACGAGACAAGGAACTGTGGACATGGCATGAATGGGTGATGTCGCCAGGACGAACAACAGAAACAGAAAAGCCTATATAGTGACATGATAAGTGAAAACAGGTGCGTGACTAACTGTGAACAGGTGCGTGACATGACAATGTGAAAACGTGAGACAGGTGTGTGTGAGTCTAAACGTGGAACAGGTGAAACTAATGAGTAACCATGGAAACAAAACAAAACCAGGAAGTGAAACCAGGAACTAAGGAAGTGTCCAAAAAACAAAACAGCACATGGCCAAACAAAAACATGAACACAGACATGACACTAATTTAGTCTGCTGAAATATGCAGTAACATATTGTGTCATTTATCATTCTATTATTTTGTCAAGTGGTAGAAAATGAATTATTAATCTAATTGTTCATTTACTGTTAATATCTGCTTACTTTCTCTTTTAACATGTTATATCTACACTTCTGTTAAAATGTAATAGTCACCTATTCTTCTGTTTTTTGGATGCTTTACATTAGTTTAGGATGATATCACAAATATGGGTATCAATCATATACCAAGTCGTTACAGGATCATAAATTGGTCATATTCAAAATCTTCATGTGTCCAGGGACATATTTCCTGAGTTTATAAAAACATAATATACATTTTTTTTTAAAACGAAGGAAGATGTTGTGATACCAAAAAATATCGACGTAATCATAGTAGTATTGACTAGATACGCTCCTGTACTTGGTATCAATACAGTGTAGATCCACCAATGGCGTTAGTTTACATTTTGACGCCGGTGAGCTACGGTGTGTAGTGAAGCATGTTTAGCTAATCCTCGTCCTGCAGGGATGATACTTGTAAGAAACATACTTTATTTGTCGCCATGGAGACCGGGATTAGTAAAAACACTGCCGACGGCGGATGGACGTTAGCCGCTAGCTAGCTAGCCATGTCTTAAAGCAAGGAAGAGGGCGTTTCAGTGTTATAACTTCACCTTTATCGTTACTTTTTAAGCCAAAATGCGTCCGTTCTCCCTTTTCTGTCTACACACTGTTTCTGCTTGCAAGTACTCTGTGATAGTGTGCCGCCGAACATGCTCCTCTGCTTGTAAACCAGCAATGACACGACGTGACGACGACGCAGGCGCGGGGGGTTTTGGGTGCGGGACCGGTACGTTTCAGTGACGGTATCGTACCGAAAATGATTCATTATTATCGCGGTACTATACTAATACCGGTATATCGTACAACCCTAATACTAAGTATAACGTTTTATTCCAAATGATTTAACAAAAGGCTGACATTGATTGTATAGAACCAGGTCAGCACAAATACAGTACAATAGAGTCGTCTCTCACTCATAGTAAATCAAGAAGTGTTTCCGTGTAATAGCTATACTTTGTAATAGCCATCGCAGTAGAATAACTTTGATTTAATCTTGCCGGCAATCAATATTTTTTGACGGCTATGATTGATGAGTATTAAGTAGGACTATTAACTGGGAGCGGGAGGTGGGGAAAAAGTCTGAATTCCAGTAGCCGCTGCTCAATCAGAGCACTAATATGAAAGGGCACAATTTGTCAGCTCATTCAAAAGTGTGGACATATTTTCTCAATGAATACGTGAATTAACCGCGCATTGATTTCTATTGTGTGGGAAATGTATAAAGAAGTCCAGTGCGCCTGCCGACACGCTTCATTGATGTTCCCCTCGCAGACGGGCGGAATTATTGCATATGCTGAAAGCAGCAGAATGTGTATTTAAAGCCCTGGTTGGAGCCAGGTCGCCGACGCTGACCCTTTTAGAAGTTGCCTGTCGTACATTTAGCACAGCATGGGGATCATTTCAAACTGTCCTCCATCACATTATGTCAGATCTTAATTGACCACGCATATGGCTTTGCTGACTGGACGGGAAAATGAATCTGATTTTAATTTAATCCGCGCAATATACTTTATTGGGTCCGCGCAACATGTGTATTACAACATTTGCATGCATACTTGCCAACCTTGAGACCTCCGATATCAGGAGGGGGGGTGGGGGTGTGTGGTTGGGGCGTGGTTAAGGGCGTGGTTAAGAGGAGAGTATATTTACAGCTAGAATTCACCAACTCAAGTATTTCATATATATATATATATATATATATATATATATATATATATATATATATATATATATATATATATATATGAAATACTTGACTTTCAGTAAATTCTAGCTCTATATATATTTTATTATACATATAAATAAAATAAATACTTGAATTTCAGTGTTCCGGAGGCTATCCAGTAGATGGCAGCATTGTCCTGTTTAACTTCTGCGTTCATGTCTGAGTATATCATTTCGGCCACCGTGTTCAATGGAGAAGTCTGTTCTACAAATTGTACAGGCAACATACATACCCCTTCCCCTTCGAACTGTCCTGGATGAACTGAAATTCTTGCTTCCATTCGTTACGTGCAAGCGTATTTCTTCATCTTGCTTGTCGACAGCGTCGCCATGTCTGTAACTTCCTCGTTCTTCTGCTTCGTGTCCTTGTTGTGTGCGCAGTTGTGCACTCTACTCTCTAAAAGCCCTAGATGTTATGACGTCATTGGGCAGGCAAGCTGTTTATATTGTGGGAAAGCGGACGTGAGAACAGGCTGTCCCCACTCAGGTCCGCATTGAGCTGGAGGGGGCGTGGCCTCCAGCTCCGGCTGAATACCGGGAGTTTGTCAGGAGAAAATTTCTGCCGGGAGGTTATCGGGAGAGGCGCTGAATACCGGGAGTCTCCCGCTAAAAACGGGAGGGTTGGCAAGTATGTTTGCATGGCAGAGATGGTTCAGCTAATGGGAAAATGTGTCACATGTGCGCACACATATATATAAACAATGTTGCAACAACAACAAAAACACAGGGCCAATCCCCCCAATGGCTCCATTTTGGCTTTCATTTACCGTATTTTTCGGATTATAAATCACAGTTTTTTGCATAGTTTGGCCGGGGGTGCGATTTATACTCTGTAGCGATTAATGTCTGAAATTATTAACACATTACCGTAAAATATCAAATAATATTATTTAGAAGCGACACGGAGGAAGAAGATTTCATGGGATTTAGCGATTAGGAGTGACAGATTGTTTGGTAAACGTATAGCATGTTCTATATGTTATAGTTATTTGAATGACTCTTACCATAATATGTTACGTTAACATACCAGGCACGTTCTCAGTTGGTTATTTATGCGTCATATAACGTACACTTATTCAGCCTGTAGTTCACTATTCTTTATTTATTTTAAATTGCCTTTCAAATGTCTATTCTTGGTGTTGGATTTTATCAAATAAATTTCCCCAAAAAATGTGACTTATACTTTAGTGCGACTTATATGTGTTTTTTTCCTTTTTTATTATGCATTTTCGGCCGGAGCGATTTATACTCCGGAGCGATTTATAATCCGAAAAATACGGTACACATTTGAAGAAAACGATTGTTTGCCTCTGTGTTTTACTTTGAAAACTTGCCAGGAAAAATATCACTTGCTTTGGCGTCACCCCACATTAGAATGTAAAAGTGTATACAACAAGTTGTAATGTTCCGAGAAAACGGTTGTGATTTACATAGTAGTGTAAAAAAAAAGTTGTATTTAAAAAAACAAAAAACATATATAACACAGAGAAAAGAAAATGACAAAAATATAGTCATATTATTACAAGAAAATGTTTGTATGTATTTACTTGCTACTAGTTGTAGTCTCACTATTGTAATGTTAGGAGAAAAACATTTATATTTACAAAAAAGTCAATATGTCGGGGAAATGTTTGTATTTACTCAAAAAAAGTTGTGGTATTAAAATAATAATGGAATAATACCACAAGAGCCTAATAGTCATTACTTGTTATATGTATTGTAATATAACTTTATTGTAATATATGTTTTTCCAAAGAACATACAATTGTAATATCTTACATTTTACAATGATAAGGAATTGTTGGTACGTACTCATATTTGTTTTTGTTTTTTGCACATTTTAAATGTATGCGGTAGATATTAAAATGTACAAAAATAATTGCTGCATCTACCTTTTTCCCATAGGTGGTGACCCATCAGCCTTACTGTCCTGTTACCCTGTACAATGTGTGCCTGCTCTCCAACGGGTTTGTTGTGAAAATGAAATTCCGTTGTACGTGTGCAATGAAAGTAAAGATCCTCCCTTCTTCCTTCCTACAGTGAAGCATGGCGGTGGCAGCATCATGGCTGCGGGGGTGTTTTTCAGCGGCCAAAACCGGGAGGGAAATATGAATGCAGCAACGTGCAGAGACATCCTGGATGAAAACTAACGCTTCTATCCGACCTGATGGAGCTTGAGAGGTGTTAAAAGTTAAAGTTAAAGTACACACACACTAAGTGTGGTGAAAATTACTCTCTGCATTTGACCCATCCCTTTGTTCCACCCCCTGGGAGGTGAGGGGAGCAGTGAGCAGCAGCCGTGGCCACGCTCAAGAATCATTTTGGTGATTTAACCCCCAATCCCAACCCTTGATGCTGAGTGCCAAGCAGGGAGGTAATGGGTCCCATTTTTATAGTCTTTGGTATGACTAGGCCGGGGTTTGAACTCATGACCTACCGATCTCAGGGCGAACACTCTAACCACAAGGGCACTGAGCAGGGAAAGAAGAATGGGCGAAACTGCTCAAAAATAGGTGTGCCAGGTATCGTATTCAAAAAGACTTGAGGCTGTAATTTCTGCCAAAGGTGCATCAGCAAAGTAATGAGCTCAGGCTGTGAATACTTATGTATAAGGGTTTTTTGTTTTTTTTATAATGCATTTGCAAATTTTTTAAAAGAAAAAAAGTTTCACATTTTCATTATAGGGTATTGTGTGTAGATTTTTGAGGACAAAAATTAATTGATTCCAATTTGGAAAAAGTGAAGCGCTGTGAATACTTTATGGATCCAAAAAAATTATATTAAACCCCCCCGCCCCCGTCTATGGTATTTATGGTAACACTTTAGTATGGGGAACATTCACCATTAATTAGTTGCTTATTAACATAAGGTTAGGGTTAGGTTTAGGGTTGGGGTTGAGGTTGGGGTTAGAGTTAATGTTGGGGTTAGGCTTAGGGTTGGGATTGGGGTTAGGGAAGACTCTTAGTTAATGGCTTACTGCTCGTATAATAAGGCCATGCAGAAGAAGGCAATAATAAGTACTTAATAATGACTAATTAAGAGCCAATAATTTCCTAATTTGCCTGTTAATAAGCAACTAATTAATAGTGAATAACCTACTAAGTGGCCTAGTGGTTAGAGTGTCCGCCCTGAGATCGGTAGGTTGTGAGTTCAAACCCCGGCCGATTCATATCAAAGACTACAAAAATGGGTTGGAATTGGGGGTTAAATCACCAAAAATTATTCCTGGGCGCGGCCACCGCTGCTGCCCACTGCTCCCCTCACCTCCCAGGGAGGGTGAACAAGGGGATTGGGTCGAATGCAGAGGACACATTTCGCCACACCTAGTGTGTGTGTGACAATCATTGGTACTTTAACTTTAACTTTAACTTAATAGGTGTACCTTAAAATAACGTGTTACCGTATTTATTATTCCACAAAACTGTACTTTAGTTTCCTCTGTGCTTTCATTAGCTTCCACCACTTTCTGAGCTGATGAGCGCTGCTGCACGGCCATTTGTCATCCGTGGTATAACGCAACCATCCGTGGAATCGGAGACACGTTGGAAAGTTTAAAGCTTTGAACTTTTGTTGCCCTCTCTGTGTGCTTTCTTGGGCGGTCTCCATACACTCACTGTGCCTCTTCCTTCTTTTTTGTTTTTTATTTTTTTATCACAGACACACAATTCTCAGTCTTGCCAGGTTTACCAGTGAAGCACATCGTTAAGCAGCGCCACATGCATCCTTGTCTATACTGAATCAAAAGTTACAAAAAATAAAAAATAAAAAAAATAAAATAAAGCGTGTTGACGTCCCAGCCCGTACGTAAGGTAAATGATGGCATGGGAGATGGTGGTCCACAGGCCCCTCAGTGGTTTTGAGGGGAGGACACAGGAGGAGAATGATGATGGATGGCATGAAGGAGGGAGCCAAGACAATGTACCCAAAGAGCTCCATCTGCTGTCAGCTCGGAAGAAATCACGCAGGCGCTGATGGACGCGGTAAAAAAAAAAAAAATAGCCTCATCACTTCTTAACATGTTCATTAACTCAATGACAACTTTCCTTTTAGGAAAAAGGAGCGCGAGGTGTCAAGGAAAGCCAAATGACACAGCTAAGCGCGGCCCTGCTACATTTATTCCCACAATGAGATTTCAGTCAGCGCTCTTAACATTTCCCCCAGTGGCAAAGAAGCCTTTACACGCATCCTTCAGAGGAAATGTGCACTCACCTTATGATGGCAATATTTCATCCACACCAGCCCTAGAGTACTGCCAGAGTCAAATAACAGCATGGCTTAGAGGCCAGACAGCCAGTATCAGATGACCTCGTCTCGCCATCTTAAAACAATGAGCAGTTTTAGGGATGATTACAAGCCTCCCAACCATCATGTCTGACACACTTACAGCTAAGAATTAAAGTAAATAAGTATGTTGGAATCAGTGTTATGACGATACCAATATTTTGGTACCGGTACTAAAATTATTCAGATACTTTTCGGTACTTTTCTTAATAAAGGGTACCACAAAAAAATGGCATTATTGGCTTTATTTTAACAAAAAATATTAGGGTACATCAAACATGTTTCTTATTGCAGTTAAGTCCTTAAATAAAATAGTGAACATACAAGACAACTTGTCTTTTAGTGGTAAGTAAACAAACAAAGACTCCTAATTAGTCTGCTGACGTATGCAGTAACATATTGTGTCATTTTCCGTTCTATTATTTTGTCAAAATTATTAAGGACAAGTGGTAGAAAATGAATTATTAATCTACTTGTTCATTTACTGTTAATATCTGCTTATTTTCTCTTAAACATGTTCTATCTACACTTCTGTTGGATTGTAATAATCACTTATTATTCTGTTGTTTGATACATTACATTAGTTTTGGATGACACCACAAATTTGGGTATCTATCCGATGCCAAGTAGTTAAAGGATCATACATTGGTCATATTCAAAGTCCTCATTGTCCAGCGACATATTTCCTGAATTTATAAACATAATATACATTTTTTTAAATGAAAGAAGATGTTGTGATACCAAAAAATATGGACGTAATCATAGTAGTATCGACTAGATACGTGCCTGTACTTGATATCATTACAGTGGATGTTAGGTGGCGATCCACCAATAGCGTTTGTTTACATTTTGACGCCGGTGAGCTACGGTGTGTAGTGAAGCATGTTTAGCTATTCCTCGTCCTGCAGGGATGATACTTGTAAGAAACATACTTTATTTGTCGCCATGGAGACTGGGATTAGTGATTTAGAGGTCGCTAAAACACTGCCGACGGCAGATGGACGTTAGCCGCTAGCTAGCTAGCAATGTCTTAAAGCACCTCTTCCTGAGGGCGTTTCAGAGATATAACTTCACCTTTATTGTTAGTTTTCGAGCCAAAATGCGTCCGTTCTCCCTTTTCTGTCCACACACTGTGTCTTCTTGTAAGTACTCCGTGATTGTGTGCCGACGAACATGCTCATCTGCTTATAAGCCAGTAATGACATGATGTGACGACGACGCGGGCGCGGGGGGGTGCAGGACCGGTACTTTTCAGAAGTGGTATAGTACCGAAAATGATTCAATAGTATCGCGGTACTATACTAATACCGGTATATCGTACAACCCTATTTGGAATATTACGTGTAACACATGAAAAATGTGCAATTGGTTGAAATGTATGTACTTTTATATTAAAAATGTGAATGCACAATGATTTATTGATAATTTATTGATAATTATGATATACACATGAATATTTTTTTTTATGATATCACAATAGAGCAGTGGTTCTTAACCTTTTTGGAGGTACCGAACCCCACCAATTTCATATGCGCATCCACCGAACCATTCTTTAGTGAAAAATAAATTAAAAAAACATTTCAAATTCAAGACAAACGTATATGTTTTTTTTACTGGTGCACAAAATGAACCGTGCATGAACATCACCTTGTTCGAAGAACAAAACCAATTAGAGGGAACATTGTTTGGGGGTATCCATAATACGCTGATGGGGAAAAGTTTTTATTTACACGATGAGTTGGGTGTGTCTTGACCTCCGACTCACCGAACCCCTAGGGTTCGATCGAACCCAGGTTAAGAACCACTGCAATAGAGTGATTCCACAGAATATAAGTGCCTCAGCCTACCGTATTTTCCAGGCACATTGTCGATAAACAGGTCTATTTTCATGCATAAGGCCCACCGGATTATAAAGTGCATTAAAAGGGTAGAATTTGTTATGATCCGTTACCCGAATCATAGTTTGTTTACGTTTTATGTCTCTTGTTGGCTTAGTCCTGTTTCAGCACCCCTGTTTTGTGTCTCCTTGGTTGCCATGGTTATTTATTGTTTTCACCTGCCTCTGATTAGTGTTCGGGACGCTCACCTGTTCCCGGGCACTAATCAGAGAGCTATTTAGTCCTGCCTGTCGCTTCACTCAGTCTGGTGCTTTTGTTTGCTCTCATGCAACTATTACGTATTCCTTGTGTTTCTTGCGCTAAGTTCCGCCTTAGTTTTTCCTAGGTAGCTATCCCGTTAACAAACGTGCATACAGCACTGGAAGCTTTGTATAATTTCCCATGATTTATGCGAATAAATCATTCGTCTTACCTGCAAGCTGCTTCCTGTCGTTCCGCCGTATCCTCATGCTCCGGTGCAGTTACAAAATTATGGTTTTTCCTACATTTGAAACACTTCCCTTACAGCTAAGAATTTAAGTAAATAAGTATGTTGGAATATTACGTGTAACACATGAAAAAGGTGCAATTGGTTGAAATGTATGTACTTTTATATTAAAAATGTGAATGCACAATGACTTATTGATAATTATGATTTACACATGAATAAATTGTGACCGTCTAGTTAAATTTGTATTTATTTTTTTTAATGATATCACAATAGAGTGATTCCACAGAATACAGGTGCCTCAGCCTACCGTATTTTTCAGGCACATTTTTGATAAATGGGTCTATTTTCATGCATAAGACCCACCGGATTATAAAGTGCATTAAAAGGGTCGAATTATGTTTTTTCCTACATTTAAAACACTTCCCTGTGGTTTACATAACACGTAATGGTGGTTCTTTGCTCAAAATTGCTTGGACTATATTTTACAGACCTTCTACAGCTACTTTCTGACCGTCTCTTCAGGATGCGCCGTTCTTATTTATGTGCCTCCACTTTGACAGCGTCTTCTCCGGCCATCTTTTGTCGTAGTTCTTAGCGCTTCCATAGCGAGTCTACTGACAGTTGAAGTTTGAACTATACACTACTTTGTTTTAGAAAGGTCAACAGCGGAGGACGCATGTCCATACCCCACAATAAGAGGATAGAGAAAAATGACCTTATTGACTACGGCGTGGACTACAATGGCGCGCAAGTCACTTTGGGTACATTTATATATGGACGATCTGGTGACGCTTTGGGGAAATATGGAAGGCAAAACTGTCTTATAAATATCTCCACAATGCCTCCATGGTCTGATTACAAATTTCCAAATAAGTAAGAGAAATTAGTTTTTTGGTTGGTTTTGCAAAAAAGGTTGAAAAAAAACCCGCCAAAAAGGATGTCTCCTAACAGGTGCCATTTTGGGGTCCTTATACACACACACAATAATAATATCCGGATGTTGAAGCACAGCACGTCTGAATACGGTGGCCGTAATGCACCTACAATTTATCAAGTTGTGCGGCTTCATAGTTTACCAAAGTCATATCAAAACATTTTGACAGGTTTTGGAACGCCGTGTGTAATCTTCTATGTTCTCAATGAAAAACCCAAGTTTTAGTGTTGCTTGCTTACTGGTACTTGCTTGCACCTTTTATTGAACAACGGGCCTCAGGCAACCTGCAGTCCATACATATCTCTTATTTGTGACTGCCATCTACTGTGTAAAATGTTTTTGTTTTTTTAAATTGGCGCGAGGTCAATTAATTAACCAGAATTAATTTGTACATTAGGCACACACTGTCGATTTTTGAGAAAATGAAAGGATTTTAAGTGCACCTTATAGTACCAAAAATACAGAGCAAGTTTTTCAGGATATAAGCGGTCTGTCAGCCTATTTATATGTTTTAGATTTGCAGCATTGTGAGTTGGCGTAATGAATGTCAAATCCGACCAAAACGTTTAGTGTTTTACTCGCTAGCATTAACTTGTAGCTAGAGATGGACATACTTTTTGTTTTTTCCAACCATAAGAAGGGAGAGAGTGAGTGTGAAGGACAGTGCTGAGAGGAAGAAGTGGATAATATCTATTGACTTAAAGAAAGAAATCATCAAACACATGACAGACCTGGTAATGCAGTTTAAGTGTTGCACTGTTAGTCTGCACCAAACTGAAGCAGAATGATTTGATGATGTCAGTTAAAATGATATGTAAATAGCGTACATTTATTAATTAACATATGGTCTTATAACACTGGCTCCCTATTGCATCCTGGACCAAATTCAAGATTAACCTGCTAACACATCAATGCATCTACGGCAACGCCCCCTCCTACCTCAAGGACCTAGTTTCCCCTCAACCTCCTACCCGCAACCTCCGCTCCTCAAACACCAACCTCCTCAAACCCATCAGGACAAACCTACAAACAATGGGCCGCCGGGCTTTCTGCTCGACCGCACCCGAACTCTGGAACGCTCTCCCCGACCATCTTAGAGCACCACAGTCGGTCGACCGTTTTAAGAAGGGACTAAAAAAACACCTTTTTAGTACAGCTTTTATCTCATTTCTATGCCTTCTTGTTTTTAAATGCACTGCTTGCCTATCTGTTTTCTCCAGTGCTTTCATGTTTTTATTTCTATTTTTATCTATGTTTCTATGTTTTATCTAACGTTTATCTAGTGTTTTTCATGTTTTTATTTCTATTTAATTGTTCTAATATATAATCTAACTTTCTATTTTTATTTTTTTACCATTTTATTTAATTTTTATTTTTTTTAAAATTGTTTTTATACTTTGGCACTTTGAGATTTTAACAAATGTAAAGTGCGTTACAAATGTAATTCATTATTATTATTATTATTATTATGGAGAAGCTGCTGATTGTGTGTTTGACGGAGAAGCGGCTCAAAGGAGATACCGAACAGGTAAATGCTGTATATTAATATTATTATTATTATACATTACTTTATAATAGCACTAAGCACTTATTACATTGATTTTAATGGTTGACGCAATAATTTGGTATCCTGAGGATACTGCAAAATCAAGTACCATATTTTCTGCACTATAAGGCGCACCTAAAAATCGCAAATTTTCTCAAAAGCTGACAGACAGTGCACCTTATAATGCACCTTATATATAGACCAATATTGAGCCACAACAGGTCTCACAACTACGGGATGCATAACATAACCCCAGCCTCTACTATAGCATTTATTTTATGCGTCTTATAATGTGGTGCGCCTTATATATGACCAACATTTTAAAATAGGCCATTCGTTGAAGGTGCGCCTTATAACCGGTGCGTCTATAGTGCGGAAAATACGGTAGTAACACTATAACATTTGTGAAATTTTTTTACCAGAATCAAATTAAAATATTTAGGAAAAAACATGTAACATTACAGAAATATATTTACTTTTTTACAGTGCCGTACGGTACACCTAACATGTGCCGTGTGATTGTTTATGAATCCTTAAAGACCATGAACCCTCATTTTGTGTAGCCCTCTGCTAAAAGCCTTTTGAAATGGGGAAAAAAAATGAATTCCCTTCAGAGGGGCATGCAGTTCCATATTTGAGGGATGAGGTGTAAGGTCGGCATTAAAGTCAGGGTCTATAGTCATCTAAGATGTCATTTCAGGAGTCCGCAGGAGCTGGATTTTCAGTAAGAGGCGGCTGCATTGACACCTGTGACACTGCCACCGCTTACGCCAGCCTCCTTTGGTCTGCAGCCCACTTGAGAGAGACGCGGGCGTGACTTTCCGCCGGTCTGATCGGCTTGTGCCGATTCCAAGAAAAAGGCTTGCAATTTATGAAAGGCCGTGACATGAAAGCGTGGATCAATGACTTCCACGGGGGCCTAGAACGCCGCCCTGAGATTGGCTGCAAAGGTGATATTGTTACTGGCATGCAGGGGGTGTCAAGAGGGGACACGCGTGCTCAAGCTGGAAACGAGCAGTTCTATAGGACTTGCTTTCAATGAGACTCCGGGCTCGGACAGTGATGAGAGACCCCCGCTGACCCCCATCTACCTCCCCGACCCACAGGATGATGCATGCTTGTCAGTAGAAGACAGGTGCAGACTCCAGGAATATTGTATTATGGTGAATAGGCTGGCCAGGGACAATAAAGAGGAAAAAGAAGCCTCGCTTGGCTAAAATGGGTTCAAAAGATGGATGAGTGGATGGATGGATGGATGGATGGATGGATGCAGACACATCCACCCAAGGGGAGGTGGAGTACATTAGCGCGCATTAAAGCCAGAGGAAGAAAGCTTCCAGTGAAGACTTGCACAACGTGTTGTGTTTGCCACTCTCCCCTGAGCTCGCCACTGACTGACTTAAGCACTGGATTACTTCCAGCTACAAAGACAACGCGTCACTTTAATAATAGATCAACAATGGAGATGCTATCAAAAAATAAAAAGATGTTTGTCTTTTAAATTATACACATTTTGGAGACATTTCATCCAGATTAGAAATGCACAAGGGTCGTTCACAGAATGAATTCTACGCAGCCTGAATATGCAACACAGGAAGTGGAAGTAATTAATAAAACTTGAATGGCACTCACTAATAGGGCGAAGGCGGCCTAGGCTGATGAGTCGTATATGGATCAAGTTGTACATCCAAATAGGTAGCCATCTCCTCTGCAAGCCTGATTAGGGTCAATATGAGTCATGCAATGGTAATGAATGAAATATGAAAAATCTGCTAATACTGCTGTAACAATTATTTTCTAAAACAATCTAAGGAAGTGGTTCTCAACCTTTTTTCAGTGATGTACCCCCTGTTAACATTTTTTTAATTCAAGTACCCCCTAATCAGAGCAAAGCATTTTTGGTTGAAAAAAAGAGATAAAGAAGTAAAATACAGCACTATGTCATCAGTTTTCTGATTTATTAAATTGTACAACAGTGCAAAATATTGCTCATTTGTAGTGGTCTTTCTTGAACTATTTAGAAAAAAGATATACAAATAACTAAAAACTTGTGGAAAAATAAACAAGTGATTAAATTATAAATTAAGATGTCTACACATAGAAGTAATCATCAACTTAAAGTGCCCTCATTGGGGATTGTAATAGAGATCCATCTGGATTCATGAACTTAATTCTAAACATTTCTTCACAAAAAAAGAAATCTTTAACATCAATATTTATGGAACATGTCCACAAAAAATCTAGCTGCCAACACTGAATATTGCATTGTTGCATTTATTTTCACAGTTCTTTTTTACAGACATTTAAAAAAAAAATCTCACGTACCCCTTGGCATACCTTCAAGTACCCCCAGGGGTACGCGTACCCCCATTTGAGAACCACTGATCTAAGGAATAAGTTGTAATAATAAGATCATATAGTCATATGTGTTGGATAAAATGGTGGAATTTTACATAAATAGCCATAATAATGCAGGTAAAACATTGCATTAGAAATAAAGTCATACTATGATACATTTAATTGTATTTATTTATTTTTATGTTTTTCTTTTTTTTTTTAAATTGACATCCAGCATCAGACGTTCATATCCATTACATCATATTCACATAAATAATATATCTATTGTCTGCCCTAAATGTCAAAATATTTTTGTTTATATCCCACCCATACCACCCCCCCCCCCCCAAAAAAAAGAAAGAAACAAAAAAAAAAACAAAGTAATATCTACAAATACATCGATTAAATAAGCAGAAAAAAAATTAAAGTTAATTTTTTAGTAAAAAAAAAAAAAAAGTGTAAAAAGTTCATCAAAACACATATAGTGCAACGGGCAGCCACTTCAGCTGTGCCATCAAACCTATTAGAACATTTTCCGCAAACTCCATGTCAATTGTTCTTGGTTCATGCAAGGCCACAGTTACATTAAAATACGAAACACTAATATGTTACGCCTGTTTCTTGACTTTTAACCAGATCATCAATAATATGTAATGGCTTCTTAAGTTTTGTAGAAGTCGTTTAGTATTGCTTGCGTCATCCTGCCAACTCCATCCGTCATATTATTTACCTTTTCAACATGGCTGCTGTGGAAATGGTCATTAAAATCAACGACGCTAGTGGTGGATTAGCACTTGACAGATAACCACATTTTCCAGACTATAAGGCACTAATTTTTCCAACGCTTTAAGCCCTGAGGCTTATAAAACTGTGCGCCTAATTTATGAATTTTTCTTTGCTCACGGCCAAAATGTTAAGTATTCAACAAATGTTTTTTATATTTTGCCAACAACAACGCTGAAAATGTGTTTTATTGTTTGTGCTAAAGCACCACCTTTTGGATGAGTTTGCTCACTGCAGGTGGTGCGGGTTGAAGATGTACTTCCTGTTTTGTTCATTGAACCGAAAGTATTCATCCATAGTGTTTCTGCTCGAAAGGACTCTTCATTCATCACTCCAAGCAATGTTTATAGGTTTTACAATATCCCATTCATCCATCCTTTCGGGACAAGCGATAGAAATAATATATATTTAGGGACAAGCGGGGGGAGCTGGAGCCTATCTCAGCTGCATTCGGGCGGAAGGCGGGGTACACCCTGGACAAGTCGCTACCTCATCACAGGGCCAACAAAAATAAACAGACAACATTCACACTCACATTCACACACTCGGGCCAATTTAGTGTTGCCAATCAACCTATCCCCAGGTGCATGTCTTTGGAGGTGGGAGGAAGCCGGAGTACCCGGAGGGAACCCACACAGTCACGGGGAGAACATGCAAACTCCACACAGAAAGATCAGGATCCCAGGATTGAACTCAGGACCTTCGTATTGTGAGGCACATGCACTAACCCCCGTTCCACCGTGCTGCCCTGGTTTTACAATATAACTAAAACAATTCATACTTAGTAAACCGTTCCATGTGTAATGTCTGTAGGAGTGTTTTCATGCCTATTTGTACGTGCTATCGTAATGTAATCAAGCTAGCGTTGTTACAATTTGCAAATACGCCTTAACAAGTGTCTGTGTTAGTATTATTTACGTACAATGGCATCCTTTTTGTACTGTTTCAGTTTCGTAAATGTTTTTTATTTATTTTATTTTTTTTGTCATAAAAAAATACAATCGCTTACAGACTGTATTGATCTATATCAGGCCTGGGCAATTATTTGACTCGGGGTGCCAGATTTAGATGAAAAAGTGTGTCTGGGGGCCGGTATATCTATTTTTAGGACCACTAATACAAAACCTCACAATAATGATTGAAAGCTAAAAACGTTATGACAGAACGCCTTAAAAAACGGAATGGAATTTGACATTTTTTTTACTGAATGAGACACCCAGAATGTACATGAATTTAAAGATCGCAGGATTTACAATATTAACTATTAAGGACAAAACACTGAATATTGACAACATATTTTACAATCAACCGAAGCACAACCAAAATGCAAAAAACATAGTGAAATATGAACGCGAAGGGTAAAAAAAACCCACCTACAATCTGAGATATCTCATAGTGACCAAAGTAAATAATTAGATGACCATAGTAACTAATTAGATGACCATAGTAACTACTATATCATGCAGATTCCAAGCATTAAAAGACTTAGTATAGTTGAAGACTTACGGTCATTAGAAAACATCACTGCACATCATAATGGCAGCTACACTTTCCATTTTAAACATCTAAAACAATTATTTAGGAATGTCCGGCGGGCCAGATTGAAAAGCTTAACGGGCCGAATGCGGCCCCCGGGCCTAAATTTGCCCAGGTCTGATCTATATTGATATATAATGTAGGAACCAGAAATATTAATAACAGAAAGAAACAACCCTTTTGTGCGAATGAGTGTGAATGAGTGTAAATGGGGGAGGGAGGTTTTTTTGGGCTGGTGCACTAATTGTAAGTGTAACTTGTAATTTGTATGTTGATTTAATAAAAATAATTAAAAATTAAAAAATATTGTTTAATTTTTTTTGTTTTTTATTCCTTGGTGGTTGGGGACCACTGCTCTAGAGCCCCAAAATTACAGTAGTTTATGCAACACGATGCAGTTCACACGCATAAGACATTTTCCAGTCATTGTGATGTGGCTTTGTCGTTGAAAGGTGTCACTTTATTCCCCTAACAAGATAAAAGAGTAGAGGAGCAACAGTACAATGATGTCTGAACGGACAGGAAGACTCCAGGGCTCCATGAGTAAATAATGCAGGGATTCTGTGTTGTGTTTGTCAATGCTGGATGTGAGTGCAAGCAAGCGACTAAATAACGCACATATTCCAAAAGGAGTCCTGTTCAATAAATGCATTGTGTTTCGTCAGATTTCTTTAAAAAAAAAAAAAAAGTGATTACCTTCAGAAGCGATCCTCACGCCCAAAATGGGAAATCTTTCATTTTTGATGGATTACAGCTGTGTTATAAATAAACAAACAAGACTGATGATGCGGAATGAATCCAATCCAGCATGGCGAGGATAATCAATACATTAACCCGGAATCCCGCGTTAAAGCGCCGTTGGCCGACAGTACAGTATGTGCTTGTTGACTTTAATTGCGAGTGCAGGAATAGTGACGCTGAGGCCCGACAATTGATAGTGGCCATTAGCAAATGATTAGGCAGACAGAGATGAACTCGCTGCCATCGATTAGGCCCGGCTTACATTTCCGACTTTTTGCAGGAGAATGAATAAATTCACCTGCGAATCTATAATGCATGGCTTTACATTCATAATGGCCACCGGAGAGGCTTCTTAGCACTCTGATTTCAAGCATGTACACAGCAAAGCCGGCAGCTTGTTGAAGCCAATCGTCCACAGCGTCTGTTTATTCAGCCCAAAAGCCACATTATAAATCACTGTGGAGATTTACAATCAGACCGGGATGGAAAAGTGGAACCGCAGGCTTCCCTTATTTGTGGCCACAAATCAAATATGGTTCTAATTCTTTCAAAATATTGGGAAAGATTTTCACTTGAGCAATCGAAAGCAATACTGGTTTGGAATGTCATTCTCCCACAGCAAAAGTACTCCATACTTTATGTCACCACTCAAAACCACTGTCTGTTTTAAGCCCTAACAGGCCTTCAAGGCCAAATAAAACATTTAAATATAGAAGTACCTATGGATGGGAATTGATAACATTTTTCCAATTCCACTTTAAATTCTGTTTTTTATCGATTCTCATTTGGATAAAAGGACAGCAAACAAGTTGATTAATATCAACTTTGTTTTGTTTAGAAAATGTGTATACAAGCACATATATAAACACATTATATATTGTGGAGGGAGGCGTGGTCAGCACTGGCTGCAGGAGCAGAGGTCGGCGCTGCTGACCAAGGTACCGAGGGCGGCGCTGCTGTCCAAGTACTGAGGGCGGCACGCTGGCCGAGCGGGGCGTGCCAGGGCCGGCTTTGGAACACAGCTGACAGGTGATTAGATGGCTCAGGTGAGTATATATATATATATATATATATATATATATATATATATATATATATATATATATATATATATATATATATATATATATATATATATATATATATATATACAGTATATATACATAAATACACATACATATCATATTTTTCAGACTATAAAGCGCACTTAAAATCATTTCATTCTCTCAAACACCCACATCTGCAGTCCTCTCCAAGGTTTCTCATTGTCATTCTCATTGACATCCCACTGGGTTGAGTTTTTCCTTGCCCGTATGTGGGATCTGAACCGACGATGTCGTTGTGGCTTGTGCAGCCCTTTGAGACACTTGTGATTTAGGGCTATCTACAAACCCCATTTCCATATGAGTTGGGAAATTGTGTTAGATGTAAATATAAACGGAATACAATGATTTGCAAATCCTTTTCAACCCATATTGAATTGAATGCACTACAAAGACAAGATATTTGGTGTTCAATTTCATAAACTTTATTTCTTTTTTGCAAATAATAATTAACTTAGAATTTCATGGCTGCCACACGTGCCAAAGTAGTTGGGAAAAGGCATGTTCACCACTGTGTTACATGGCCTTTCCTTTTAACAACACTCAGTAAATGTTTGGGAACTGAGCAGACACATTTTTTAAGCTTCTCAGGTGGAATTCTTTCCCATTCTTGCTTGATGTACAGCTTAAGTTGTTCAACAGTCCGGAGGTCTCCGTTGTGGTATTTTAGGCTTCATAATGCGCCACACATTTTCAATGGGAGACAGGTCTGGACTACAGGCAGGCCGGTCTAGTACCCGCACTCTTTTACTAGGAAGCCACGTTGATGTAACACTTGGCTTGGCATTGTCTTGCTGAAATAAGCAGGGGCGTCCATGGTAACGTTGCTTGGATGGCAACATATGTTGCTCCAAAACCTGTATGTACCTTTCAGCATTAATGGCGCCTTCACAGATGTGTAAGTTACCCATGTCTTGGGCACTAATACACCCCCATACCATCACAGATGTTGGCTTTTCATTTTTGCGCCTATAACAATCTGGATGGTTCTTTTCCTCTTTGGTCCGGAGGACACGACGTCCACAGTTTCCAAAAAAAATTTGAAATGTGGACTCGTCAGACCACAGAACACTTTTCCACTTTGTATCAGTCCGTCTTAGATGAGCTCAGGCTCAGCGAAGCCGACGGCGTTTCTGGGTGTTGTTGATAAACGGTTGTCGCCTTGCATAGGAGAGTTTTAACTTGCACTTACAGATGTAGCGACCAACTGTAGTTACTGACAGTGGGTTTCTGAAGTGTTCCTGAGCCCATGTGGTGATATCCTTTACACACTGATGACTGATGATTTGTTGATGCAGTACAGCCTGAGGGATCAAAGGTCACGGGCTTAGCTGCTTACGTGCAGTGATTTCTCCAGATTCTCTGAACCCTTTGATGATGTTACGGACCGTAGATGGTGAAATCCCTAAATTCCTTGCAGTAGCTGGTTGAGAAAGGTTTTTCTTAAACTGTTCAACAATTTGCTCAGGCATTTATTGACAAAGTGGTGACCCTCGCCCCATCCTTGTTTGTGAATGACTGAGCATTTCATGGAATCTACTTGTATACCCAATCATGGCACCCACCTGTTCCCAATTTGCCTGTTCACCTGTGGGATGTTCCAAATAAGTGTTTGATGAGCATTCCTCAACTTTATCAGTATTTATTGCCACCTTTCCCAACTTCTTTGTCACGTGTTGCTGGCATCAAATTCTAAAGTTAATGATTATTTGCAAAAAAAAAAAAAAGTTTATCAGTTTGAACATCAAATATGTTGTCTTTGTAGCATATTCAACTGAATATGGGTTGAAAATGATTTGCAAATCATTGTATTCTGTTTATATTTACATCTAACACAATTCCCCAACTCATATGGAAACGGGGTTTGTAAATAAACATTGATTGATTGATTGAAGTATAATCCCAGAATGAATCCTTTAGTGAAGGGGTGTCCGAAATGTATCCCGGGAGCTGAAGTTTTCTACTTCCTGTTTGCACCCTCAATTCAAATGCATGGACTTGAATTTGGGAGACATTCTCATTTCATTTTTTATTACCATATGACGTCGGCGTGTGGTGTCAGCTTTCTTGCCTGACAAGCCAGCGTGTCAAACACATGAAGGGCTGCACTGCTTCACTCGAGATGAATGAGTCTCTCTGTTTGCGCCTTCAAAAAAAAAAAATCCCAACATGCACCTCTCCAGCGAGCCATGTTGTGTCTCCATGTTCCCGGGACACCCGGGTAGGCACTAATCAAATAGAGCAAAAGGGGGGAGGAGAAGAAAACGTGCGGTGTCCTCAAACCTAATTTGGCTTCTCGCTCCACTGACCTCCTGACCTTTGACATTCCAACCTGGCTGGCGAGGCTACGGCGTGATTTATTTACTTTGTCGAGACGTAAGCCAGACGAGGAGATTTCAGCTTCAAGAATGTTCGGCACTCAAAACACAAATAAAAGACAAATTCAACTGGATAAATCCAACGCCCACCTAACGCACCATAGGTCAATAACCGTGAGGCCATTTTGACTATTGATCCGTGTTGATTCTTCTCAAACATCTTCACCTTTTAAACTACTCTGTGGTGGATTTTCGCCGACGGTGATCAATGCGATCAATTATTGAGACAATAACGGCGGTGACAGCGCACGGTTGTCAATAGGATTCGTCCGACCGTGGTCTTTGGAGGATAATATACATATCAATACGGGACCCATTGCTCTCGCTCCTTCACAGAGAATCTTTTGTGTCCAACAAATGGAAGGAATCTAAGATCGTTCAGGGGTCAAAGGTCAGGCAGGAAAAACAGAATCTGAGAGAGCACTTACCGCCGACCTAACAAAAACACGCCCTCGTTTTCTCCGTGCTTCTCCCTTTATAGCTTGTTTGCTTTTGCCCGTGTAAGAGTTTGATTCCACCCGCCATGTTTTTAACAACCAGTCAATCATGCTGGGGTTTGGATTCTGTATTTTTTTTATTGATCTCCACGGAGAACAGAAAATTGTTGCTTCTGTAGCAAGAAGTCTATGAATTGATCCGCTTATAGAGAGGGTGTGAATTCCACTTCCTCCACATAGTCACTGCTGGTCAAAAAACACTTCAACCCAGGATTGCCCACACATGGAAGCTTCACTGACCAAGATGCTGACCTGTGACACCGGAATGCTATGCATAATTAGTTTTTCCATTTGAAACCAACTCTAAAAAACGACTAACGACATGTTTTTTAACACAGTAAACCAGGGGTGTCAAAGTCAAGGCCAGCGGGCCCAGATCTGGCCCGCGAATGAATGATCTATGGCTCCCCGGGATGATATTTGATTAGTATTAAAACCGGCCCGCAGGCCACAGCCGCCTGCTGCTGTTTTGCACGCACCAATACTCCATCAGTGTTGGCGCTAGGAATTTTCAAAATGGGGTGCCAGGGACCCCATCAAGTCATAAAAATAGGGTCCAACAGTTCATTTTTGGGGTCCCACTGTTTTGTAAGCATTTTGAAAACAAATGATAAATGTATGTATTATCCTGTTGTATCTCACATTCTATATTGTGTTTTGGAAAAAGGTTGTCATAAACGTTACTTAATTCATTAAAAAAATAATACAAAAGAAAACACATTTTTATGCATATGTAAATGTATTCAGATATAAACGTTCATTCACTTTATTCTTTCCTTCATGGATCTAAACTTTACCGCTGCCGGTAATTTTTTCTATATTTGTATTGTAATATTTTCAAAATGCGTTTGTTCTATTTTTGGCCAAAATAAGACAAAGAAAACAATCTGAAGTTGTCCTTGTTTTTTTAGTTTTAATACCATGATTTTAATAGTCCGGCCCGCGTGTGCACAAATTTTCCTCCATGCGGCCACTGACCTAGAATGAGTTTGAAACCCTTGCAGTAAACCCTTGTTATCGCTGTTAATTGGTTCTGGGCCTGACCGTGGTGAAGGAATTTTAGCTACCTAGGAATTAGTCATTTTAAATAATTTTTCATAGTGAGAGCATAAACCTCTAAATATGTTTGTTTTTTTTACATTATGAGAGCCCTCTATTCATAAAATAACCATATAGTGAAATCTACACTCTTTAAATCCAATATAGTATCGCTGCCTGAAGCTGAGCCTATCAGTGGTTGATTGGTTTGGTCACATCTATGCTGATATTTTATTTGACAATTTTTATGCTTCAAAATGCTTAAAATATGTAGACGATGCGTTAAAAAATCTGCAGAAGATTAGGTTTAGTTTATCCTGTTTGGCCCGCAATCTAAAGTGTGCTTTGAATTTTGGCACCCTCTGTGATTGAGTTTGTCACCCCGGCAATAAATCAACTCAAAAAGCATTCAGATAGCACAGACCTCCGCCTGGACCTTTATCCCAATAGTAAATAATACATTTTTTTTAATCTCTGGATCATCTCCAAAATCTAATCACTTGTTCTTTATTCAATTTTTGACATTTCCACAAAGTAACTGTTTGAGCTACGTTGTTAACTAACAGACAAGCTAACCCCAGCGAATTGAAGGGTAAATAAAATGGCCATGTCCTATTTTGTTCATCTGTCGCTTCCAAACAGGCTGCAAAAGGGTTCACTCTTTGCATGGGTGTCAGCAGAATTAAAAGAACCATCTTGTCAGTCATCCATTCTCTTTGTCTCTGTGGGAGGAGGCGCGCCGCGAGCATACGCACATAGAGACGTTCAGCCTTCTAACATGAACGTAAGGTAACACACTGAAGTTGAAATGTTCCGGATCACCTCCAAATTCTAATCACTTCTTTTATATCACCTTTCTGACATTTTCTTGAATGTTTTATCAAGATCTGCCCCTTAATTTTTTGAGTTATGTTGCTGATTATCTAACTCAGGGGTCGGCCACCCAAAATGTTGAAAGAGCCATATTGGACGACAAATACAAAAAAGTAATCGGTCTGGAGGCGCAACAAATTTAAATAATTGTATAAGTGTTATAATGATGGCAACACATGATGTAGGTGTCTATGTTAGCTATTTTAGCCTACTATCAAAATGACTTTAAAAGTATTATATAAGTGTTATAATGATGGGAACACATAGTGTAAGTGGCTAATTAGCTATATTATGTGTCGCAGGCTGATGCAAATCTTTGTTGACATAAATGTTGAAATGTAGTATTTATTCAACACATTTTTACAACATTGGAAAACATTAGTAAAACTTCTCAGAGGGTGAGATAACTCCTGGAAATGACTGTCTTAGAATGGCCAAAAGTATAGATGTGTGTGTTCAAGTCTTGTTCTAATGGATTTATTACAATCTTTTCTTTACAAACTGGCTAACGATTGCTGTGGTCTGGAACAGCATGGCGCACAAACAACTATCAGAAATGCAGCCAATGTTACATATAGATAATGTGTCATGAAACATGGAAAAATAAACTACATACACAAAAGTAAAGGAAATTAAATGAGCTCAAATATAGCTACAAACGAGGCATAATGATGCAATATGTACATACAGCTGGCCTAAATAGCGTGTTAGCATCGATTAGCTTGCAGTCATGCAGTAACTAAATATGCCTGATTAGCACTCCAACAAGTCAACAACATCAACAAAGCTCACCTTTGTGCATTCATGCGCGGCATAAAATGTTTGGTGGACAAAATGAGACAAAGAAGGAGTGGCATAAAACACGTCTTTCTGTGGCAGCGTCAGGGAAAGTCCGTTGAGACACTTGTGATTTAGGGCTATATAAATAAACATTGATTGATTGATTGATTGAAACTGTTGAGTCACAGTCCACACAATGGTGAGTTCAAGGGCCGCTGAAATTAGTAGGACATATTAAACAGGGGCTTTCTAACCATTTCTAACAAATATTACAACAAAAAACATATTTTTCCATACATTTTTGAAAAAGCTCCATGGAGCCACCGGGGCGCCGCTAGAGAGCCGCATGCGGCTCTAGAGCCGCGGGTTGCTGACCCCCGATCTAACTAATTTACAGATGCCAGAAAATACATGATCTTCTGGTGGAAGCAAATATGAATAAGTGCCTAACAAGCATGGAAACTAGTGTTGTTCAACAATTACATGTCAATATACACCATATTGCTAAAAGTATTTGGCCACCTGCCTTTACTCACATATGAACTTGAAATGCCATCCCATGGAATTGTCCAAAATCTTTTGGTATCCTGACGCATCCAAAGTTCCTTTCACTGGAACTAAGGGGCCAAGCCCAACTCCTGAAAAACAACCCCACACCATAATTCTTCCTCCACCAAATATCACACTCAATGCAGTCCAAAATGTAGCGTTCTCCTGGCAACCTCCAAACCCAGACTGGTCCATCAGATTGCCAGATGGAAAAGCGGGACTCATCAGTCCAGAGAACGGGTCTCCACTGCTCTAGAGTCCAGTGGCGAGGTGCTTTACACCACCACATCCCACGCTTTGCATTGGACTTGGTGATGTATGGCTTAAATGCAGCTGCTCGGCCATGGAAACCCATTCCATGAAGCTCTCTGCGGACTGTACGTGGGCTAATTGGAAGGTCACATGAAGTTTGGAGCTCTGCAGCAACTGAATGTGCAGAAAGTCGGCTTTGCACTATGCGCTTCTGCATCCGCTGACCCCTCTCTGTCAGTTTACGTGGCCTACCACGTGGTGGCTGACTTGCTGTTGTTCCCCAACTCTTCACTTTTCTAATAATAAAGTTGACTTTGGAATATTTAGGAGTGAGGAAATTTCACGACTGGATTTGTTGCACAGGTAGCATCCTATGACAGTTCCACGCTGGATATCACTGAGTGGCCCATTTCTTCACACATGTTTGTAGAAACGGTCTCCATGTCTAAGTGCTTGTTTTTTTTACACCGGGCCAAGTGATTAGGGCACCTGATTCTCATCATTTGGATGGGTGGCCAAATACTTTTGGCAATAGTGTATATTAATCACACATTTAAATTTTGACCAAACAGTAAAAGCAGCCGATGAAGTTAAATGGCTTGTTGGGTTCTTCATGCACTACAACAGACACACATGGAAGAAGAGATCCAGTGAACATGCTATTTCTAACCACATCTCCAGGGGGTTACGCAATGGTGGCTATATTATGAAGACCCCTTACTCTTTATATACACAAAAACAAAAAGGCACACCCGACATTAAAGTTTCTAAGTCGACGGTGCCTCTGTGCAAGTATAGCGTCTCTGCAGACTTCTCGTTCTGCTGACTTTGTGCGTCTTCTTTCAGCAGCCACATGCAATGTTCCAACTTCTGCACAGCTGGGCCTACATGCCCCCTCCTCCTTTCTCCCTCCAGCACCTCACTCCAAAAATAGGCCCGTGGCCGGGCCTCGGAACATTTGGCTGTTTCCTTCCTCCCATATTGCCCACGCCTGTTAGACAGTTCAAACTGCTCACATGCTGACCGCAGTTTCCATTGCTCATCAGTGTTTAACTCACGGACTCCTTCTGGAGTCCATTACCGAGGCTAGCTTTTTCCCAGATTTATCACTGCTACGACCTGAAACAGCTCAAACAGCTGTGTGAACCCATTGAATGCTGACTGTGGAATATCATCGCAACTGCAGTGTAGCAAGTATATTAGACCTCTGTTTATGTAAGAACGATCTCTAGGATACTGTGTGTACAGGAGGTATGTGTTTCATGTACCAATTTGGAGATGGGAGATTGTTCAGCTGTTTTGGAAATGTTTGATCTAATTGACTCGAGGACCAAATCACCGCAAACCTAACCATTCGGTGCAACTACATGGTTTTAGTTGTAAATACAAGAGCTCTCAGGATGCAGGAACTTGTACAAAATGTTGAATATTAAAGGCCTACTGAAACCCACTACTACCGACCACACAGTCTGATAGTTTATATATCAATGATGAAATCTTAACATTGCAACACATGCCAATACGGCCGAGTTAACTTATAAAGTGACATTTTAAATTTCCCGGGAAATATCCGGCTGAAACGTCTCGGTATGATGACGTATGCGCGTGACGTAGTCAGTTAAACGGAAGTATTGGTACCCCGTAGAATCCTATACAAAAAGCTCTGTTTTCATTTCATAATTCCGCAGTATTCTGGACATCTGTGTTGGTGAATCTTTTGCAATTTGTTTAATGAACAATGGAGGCTGCAAAGAAGAACGTTGTAGGTGGGTCGGTGTATAGCGGCTGGCTGTAGCAACACAACAAGGATTACTCACTTGGATAGCAGACGCGCTAGCCGATGCTAACCGTCCACCGCACGGATGATCGGGTGAAGTCCTTCGTCGCGCCGTCGATCGCTGGAACGCAGGTGAGCACGGGTGTTGATGAGCTGGGCAGATGATGGTTGGCTGGCGTAGGTGGAGCGCTAATGTTTTTATCATAACTCTGTGAGGTCCGGTTGCTAAGTTGCTAAGTCAGCCTTAGCGTCGTTAGCAACAGCATTGTTAAGCTTTGCCAGGTTGAGATCTATTAACTGTGTAGTTACATGTACATGGTTTAATAGTATTGTTGATCTTCTGTCTATCCTTCCAGTCAGGGATTTATTTATTTTGTTTCTATCTGCATTTGAGACAGATGCTATCACGTTAGCTCATGCTAATTAGCATGAGCTTCGTCGATGTATTGTCGTGGAGATAAAAGGCACTGAATGTCCATTTCGCGTTCTCGACTCTCATTTTCAAGAGGATATAGTGTCCGAGGTGGTTTAAAATACAAATCCGTGATCCACAATAGAAAAAGGAGAGAGTGTGGAATCCAATGAGCCACCTTGTACCTAAGTTACGGTCAGAGCGAAAAAAAATATTTTTTCCTCTGCATTATAGTCCGTCACTCTAACAATCCTCGTCCACAAATCTTTCATCCTCGCTCAAATTAATGGGGTAATGGTCCGAATAGCTCTAGCTGCGTTGAAAACAATAGGAAAATATGAGGGAGTGAACAACTGACAACGTCACGCTACTTCCGGTAGGGGCAAGGTTTTTTTTAATCAGAGACCAAAAGTTGCGAACTTTATCGACGTTGTTCTATACTAAATCCTTTCAGCAAAAATATGGCAATATCGCAAAGTGATCAAGTATGACACATAGAATGGATCTGCTATCCCCGTTTAAATAAAAAAATGTCATTTCAGTAGGCCTTTAGCACTGACTTGGTTCTGCCTCAACACAAGTTTAAAAAGACAGCACTAAAACACACTCAACAATAAATACCCCAGAGTCTATGGACCCTACGGATTGGTTCATTTCAGAATTGGACAAAAATATTCTTCAAAGGTCAGATTTTCTACACATTTTGGGACATGATCTTAACTGCATTTCTTAGTTAGTTGATGTCCTTCTTACACCTACTTTCATACAACAATTTTGTACTTGTTACAGGGGGTGTCTCCATCCAATATTTATACAATATCAGCAAAATAAAAATCTTGCACACAAAGCAACACTGGAGGTGACTATGACGTGCACATTTTTCACGCATGCGTATTAGGTCACGTTGCTCCGGCTGACGGAGGGGGGGAGGAGGTCTTAAACGACCATTGTGTGCGTGTGGACAAAGATAAGGTTAGGTGGGATTTACCCTGGATAACCTTAGCCGGCTTAGTGTAGAAGGGGCCTAAATGTCCTCCGATAAGCAAACAAGGTTGTTTTTTCCTTCTATTTTAGTAAAGTCATTTACCAAAGGTAAACATGGTAGGCTATTAGCTAATAGGAGTTAGTAGCTACAGAGCAGTTACACAACAACTAAGCGCACAAAAGCAGTCAAGCTAGACATACCATACCAACTTTATACGTCATAAGTGTCCTTAATTGAACAATGTTGCAGTCAAAAACATGGCATTTGTGAATATAAGCAATAATATTCTACTGTAGTTGCATATTCCTTACAGACACTAAGTATCTGAGGCAGAAGCCTATGAGAAAATATTCAGTAAGAAATGTGTTTGCAAGATTCAACTTACTGCGTTATGCCTTTAATTTAATCAATAATTGTGACCACCAAGTGTTGCCAAAAAAACAAAATATCACTCCATTTCCAAAGCATAAATACTACTACTACACTAAGCCACCTACTCAGTGGCCTAGTGGTTAGAGTGTTCAAACCACGGCCGAGTCATACCAAAGACTATGAAAATGGGACCCATTACCTCCCTGCTTGGCACTCAGCATCAAGGGTTGGAATTGGGGGTTAAATAACCAGAAAATTATTCCCGGGCGCGGCACAGCTGCTGCCCACTGCTCCCCTCACCTCCCAGGGGGTGATCAAGGGGATGGGTCAAATGCAGAGGACAAATTGCACCACACCTAGTGTGTGTGTGACAATCATTGGTACTTTAAATCTTAGGTTAGTGTTTAGCATACCTAGCAGTGTCCTCTCAGTAATTTCACTTGATCAAACCTTTTCTAACATTTCACACTATACAAAAATACGATCATGTACTGCCAATACTCAAGGCTCCAATATCAGGATCATATCGGAAGTGAAAATCAGGACACCCCTATTTGTTAACTTTCCCACCTGGCTCTTTATGTTAACCTACACCTTTATCCTAATGAGTTGGTTTGCTCTATTAGGGCTAGGATTAGGAATGGGTGTTTGATTTTTCCTACATATTTTTTAGAAGTCAAAGGAAAACCACATAAACCTAATAATCGAATGAACACATATTAAAAATATGTGTATGTAAAAGAAACAATATTTTACATCAAAACAGTATTTATTGACAACGTACAATCAAGGACTGAAGTACGGATATAGTGGTACTTCTTGTTTTTGAACAAAGCGGGGTGCACAATATTTATCGGGCCGATTTTGAGGAATTAAGTAGTCATACGGATAAATCCGATAACATAAAAAAATTGCTCCAATAACCGATAAAAAAAAAAGCTCCAATGAGGCGTGATTACCTGTACTGTGTTGTATGTAGGTGGGCTGGGGTGAAAAAAAATCAAGCGCTCTTTTTATTATACTTGCCGTGCTGTAAACCTGTCAAACGTACAGTACATGGCGTTGATTGTAAATAAACATGGTGTCAATCGTTTTGGACTCATTCACTGTTTCAGGGGACGACGTTTCACCTATTTGTACCAAATGTTCTGAAAAATTCAGCGAAACGGGAAAAAAAATCGAGCATCAACACATCAAACATTATTAGCCCCCTGCAAAGCCAGCATCACCACAACAGTTTTTTCCCCCAATATGGCGCCGCTGTAGTGGCTGCTGGTGGCAGGAGCTCTGTGTTCTTGTATCATCCTTTTGTGTTCCTGGTGTTTCCCTCTTGTTTTTATGTGTTTTTTTTTTTGCCTTTTGGTTCTGAACCTCTTGGGGCTGTGCGACAAGGGGTGGTACTTTCGTGACTTCTGCTGTGCTTTTTTGTGAACTTCCGGATCTGCCTCCCGGGAGCCTTTTGGCCATGGAGACCAGCTGCTGCGTTTCTGCCACACCAGAGACTGTTTGGAGAGACTGGAGGAGATGCGGATGAAGAGACAGCGCCGGGATAAACAGACTTCACAGTGTTTTGGCTGAATGAGCAGGTATCGGACACCTCAGTCTCCTTAGACGCATCCTCGATAATCCATGGACACTGGCCGAGAGTTGGTGGGCGGCCGAGGCTGGAATCGGCTCTCTTGCTTGCTTTGTTGGGTCTGCTCCTGTCTCTGGCCATGCTCCCCCCGCCCCAGCATACGATGGTGTGGAACACCGCAGAGGCCACCACAGTGTATACGTTTGTTTTTTTGCTGTTGTTTTACTTTTGTAGCTGTATGTAGAAGTGGCTGGTTGCATTAGCTCTGCTCTTTTAATGTCTTTAATGTCCTTTGTGTTCTTTGATGTTTCCCTCTTACACATATGCTTATGTATGCTATGGCTATGAGGTTTTTTTCCCCCTGGGCCTCAATCTGGACCCCCTCTCCAGGGGCCCAGGCTAATACTGATTTGCAACAAAAATTGCGGGGATTATTTCAATCGCCGCGGCTTTTAAAAAGTGAAAAAACTTTAGAGGTCAAAGCGTTCTGTGATGTCATCATGGAAATGATGGCGTTTGACACCGTTAAATACACTGGCTTTTGTCATGAGAAATCTACATAAAGTTTGTCAAATGCGCCTTTGAGTCTTTTTTACCTCCAGGTGTGCACAAACTACATTTAAATCTTAATTTAAAAAATAAGTGGAATACATACGTTATCAGCATCTAGCTTGAGAAGCAGGAAGTTATCAATACCTGCTTGAAAGAAAAAATAAAAAATAAAAATATATATTATAGTTTTCAACAATAACAAAAGAGCCAAAATTTCGCCCTGTTTTTTTTCATCCCGTCCTGGTTATTGTACAGCAAAACATTTCTTTGAACAAACTTGTCTGTTCACCTGCGTATCATTCTACATGATCTAGTGCTCAAAAGATATAATCCCACACATTAATGACTCAATTGTTTTATAGTCAGGATACTGTAGACACATTTTGTTCAGGGAATCCTTAAATTATCTCCATTATGCATGTGTGTGTGTGTGTGTGTGTGTGTGTGTGTGTGTGTGTGTGTGTGTGTGTGTGTGTGTGTGTGTGTGTGAGTGTGTGTGTGTGGTATATTTGTTCATAGAACGCACACAGATAAATGAACAACTCTCTGTCTTACATTTTTGCAAATTTAAAGGATATTCCTATCCAGCACAACAAATATTGTTTCCTTACACTGTTTGTTATCATTTTTGAGCCTATCCAGCCTGCTGAATAAAGCAAACACCATCACAGTCCGTGCAACGGCAATTGAGCAGGGATGTCATCTACAAGTTTGTGTTGCCTTCTGGTGGGTGTGTCGCCTAACTGCAGTTTTAGTTCAGTTTCCCATAGGTTTCCAGCAATACCTCACACTTTTATGTAACAAATTCAAGTCAAGACATGCACTTAATAAGTCAAGGCAAACATACAGTCGCGATCAAAAGTTGACATACACTTGTAAAGAACATAATGTCATGGCTGTCTCGAGTTTCCAATCATTTCTACAACTCTTATTTTTTTGTGATAGAGTGAATGGAGCACATACTTGTTGGTCAAAAACATTGCTGTATGTATACTTGCCATGTCCCTTGTCCATCATTATAACCGTTTATCGTTACATCCCTACATGTATAGTTTTGTTTCCCAGTGAAAAATCCAAGCACTGTGTCTTCGTAGTTGTAGTTCTGATTGGATCCCAGCTGTGATTTACCCCCCTCCCCCCGTCTCCTGCATGCTACTGGACAATGCTGAAGAAACAAGTCCATGTCAGAAAACCAACAAATTTAGCTGAACTGCACCAATTTTGTCAAGACTAGTGGTCAAAAATTCAACCAGAAGCTTGCCAGAAGCTTGTGGATGGCTATCAAAAGCGCCTTATTGCAGTGAAACTTGCCAAGGAACATCCATCCATCCATTTTCTACCGCTTGTCCCTTTTAGGGTTGCAGGGGGGTGCTGGAGCCTATCTCAGTTGCATTCGGGCGGAAGGCGGGGTACACCCTGGACAAGTCGCCACCTCATCCCAGGGCCAACTCACACTCACATTCACACATTAGGGCCAATTTGGTGTTGCCAATCAACCTATCCCCAGGTGCATGTAACCAAATATTAACATCGCTGTATGTATACTTTTGACCCAGCAGGTTTGGTCACATTTTCAGTAGACCCATAATACATCCATAAAAGAACCAAACTTCATGAATGTGTTTTGTGACCAACAAGTATGTGCTCCAATCACTCTATCACAAACAAATAAGAGTTGTAGAAATTATTGGAAACTCAAGACAGCCATGACATTATGTTCTTTACAAGTGTATGTCAACTTTTGATCACGACTATATGTCTGTTCCTCGCTAATTACTCATTGTTTTTCTAGAACAGCTCCTTAAATTCCCACTGCTGCTTATGATGGGTATTTTCTTAGAAATACAAAGACACGTGTCCTTAGGATTTCTGCCAAAGAGCATTTTAGGAGCTTTGATTTGGCTCGGGACCACCGCTTACTAATATGTATTCTGCCAATCCTAAGGGGTGCAAGTCTTTCACTTAAAGAGAGACCAGGTGGAATAGCTACCTATAAGATTCTCACTCAGACTCCTATCGTTCTTCAGCGAGTGCCAGGAATTTCAACCATATTGCTCTAATGCAAAAGTCTCATAAGCACTTTGCTTCACTCTGTGCCGCCTTGATTGTTAGCATTCACCGCACTGAAACAAATCTATCCTTTATAAGTAATGCATACCGAATGAGGTGTTGTTGACGGTCGATAGATTTGCCATCCGCACCCCTTCCCTTAGTTTGTATCCATTACGAAGCAATTCTCATCATGCATAATGCAGCTCTAAAAAAAGAGAAGAAAAAAAACACTCTTACAATAATTAATCAAAAAGTGAAAAAAGGTCAATACTGACAAAAATTGTAAATCCATGAAAGTGTAAGGCAGGATTATTCAAATAAATTGTTCTATGGGCCACATTTCCAAATAGCTAAGGACAAAGGGGTCGGATATCTCCCCCACTGCTTCAGGCCATGCGAAAATGCAAAAAATGTATGATAAAGTATTAGTTTCATATAATCTTGGCGAGTGCAAAATAACACATTAATGCTGTTACGAGCAGATGCTTTTTTTATGCAGAGTCTGAATCGATCGGAGATTGTGCAGGTGTACCTAATGTTGTGACTAGGTGAAACTATGTAATAGTGTTGTCCCGATACCAATATTTTGGTACCGGTACCAAAATAATTTCGATACTTTTCGGTACTTTTCTAAATAAAGGGGACCACAAAAAATTGCATTTTTGGCTTTATTCTAACACAAAAATGTACGGTACAAGTTACTTATTGCAAGTTTGTCCTTAAATAAAATAGTGAACAAAGGCTCCTAATTTAGTCTGCTGACGTATGCAGTAACATATTGCATCATTTCTCATTCTATTATTTTTTCAAAATTATTAAGGACAAGTGGTAGAAAATGAATTATTAATCTACTTGTTCATTTACTGTTAATATCTGCTTACTTTCTCTTTTAACATGTTCTATCTACACTTCTGTTAAAATGTAATAATCACTTATTCTTTGTTTGTTTGATACTTTACATTAGTTTTGGATGATACCACACATTTGGGTATCAATCCGATACCAAATCGTTACAGGGTCATACATTGGTCATATTCAAAGTCCTCATGTGTCCAGGGACATATTTCCTGACTTTATAAACACGGCGTGGCGAAGTTGGTAGAGTGGCTGTGCCAGCAATCGGAGTGTTGCTGGTTACTGGGGTTCAATTCCCACCTTCTACCTTCCTAGTCACGTCCGTTGTGTCCTTGGGCAAGACACTTCACCCTTTGCCTCTGATGGCTGCTGGTAGCGCCTTGCATGGCAGCTCCCGCCATCAGTGTGTGAACGTGTGTGTGAATGGGTAAATGTGGAAATACTGTCAAAGCGCTTTGAGTACCTTGAAGGTAGAAAAGCGCTATACAAGTACAACCCATTTATCATTTATCATTTATAAAATACATTTAAAAAAAACGAAATAAGATGTGATGCCAAAAAATATCAACGTAATCACAGTAGTATCAACTCGATACGCAACTGTACTTGGTATCATTATAGTGGATGTCAGGTGTAGATCCACCAATCCACCGGTGAGCTACGCTGTGTAGTGAAGCATCGTTCTGCAGGGATGGGTGACGGACCGGTACTTTTCAGAGGCGATACAGTACCGAATATGATTCATTAGTATCGCAGCACTATGCTAACACCGGTATACCGTACAACCCTACTATGTAATGTTTATGATGATTATTTTTGACGACGTCTGGAAAAAAAAAAATAGCAGTGACAATTTCAAACTGGGTGCATTTTCGAAAGAGTGAATGTGAGTGTGAATGTTGTCTATCTGTGTTGGCCCTGCGATGAGGTGGCGACTTGTCCAGGGTGTACCCAGTCCTCTGCCCGAGTATAATAGGCTCTAGCTCCCCCGCGACACCAAGAGGGACAAGCGGTAGAAAATGGATGGATGCATGGATAAATGATGATACTTTTGGAGAGGGTGGGGTGTGGTTTAATTTTCAATCTGGGAACGCCTCCAAAATGAAAAATCTTGCAGACAGACTGAAAATCGGGTTTTAAAAGTGACTGTGCAGCAAGAGCCTCTCAGCCCTCCCCCTTCTGGATGACAGCTTGACTTAAGTTCAAATAAGTACGTTCACTTTGCGGTGATGTCACAACGTAGCCAGACTGCAAACCCTACAAACAGAGGCATCTAAAACACACAAACCTTATGATGTGACGCTTTGGCATTTTTTTAAACACGAGTGTAATTCCCTCCAAACAGCACAGACACAATGGCTTTCTTGAACTGATTTATTTGAAGGCTTCCTTTCCCTTCAAATTCACTGTGAAAACTGAAATAAAATAAAGCACGTTAAACGTAAAAATAACAACATGCACAGCACGTGGATCAAACATTTTACCGAAGTAAATACAAACAGAAATGACAAACAAATACCTCGTTGGCCTGCATGCTTCTTTTAGGAGGAAATTGTGATCTTCAGGCTCTTATAGCCCAAACGCTTAGAGTCCTTGTGACACTTTTTAGTCTTTGTGATAGTCAGTCTCTCTCTTTCTGCCTTCACATTGCATCAAAAAAATGTTTACTCATACCCGGAAGTAGCTTCCTTACATCAGAAGACAGACCAAACGAGACACTTCAAAATAAAAGTATGCCCACAAACTTAACAAAAAGGCAGGAAATTACATTTTTAACCATAGTAACTTAAATATAGCCTTCTTATGAATTTTTATGCCTTTTGATTTGAATTCCCTTTTTATGAACTTAACTTATTATTCTGTTTTTAGAGAAATAAAACAAATTATAATAATTCTTAGTAGCAACAGTTACAACGAGTATCCAACATTGTAACAACATTTAAAAGTCAGGAAAAAAATACAACTATCGGTAACACTTTAGTATAAGGAACATATTTACCATTAATTAGTTGCTTATTAAAGTAACACATACTTAATTTAAAGTTATTTGGACACTAGGGGAACATATAAGGGTTACGGTTAGGGTTAGGGTTAGGGTTACTAATAAGCAATAAATCTGAGGTTATTGAGGGAAGACTCTTAGTTAATGGCTTACTTGTTGTATAATAATGCCATGCAGAATAAGGCATTAATAAGTACTTAATTATGACTATTTAAGAGCCAATATGTTACTAATTTGCATGTTAATAAGCAACTAATTAATGGTGAATATGTGTTCCCCATACTAAAGTGTTACCAGACTATCATATGTAGCTGTGCAAATTTCACAACCTTAGGCAAATTAGTACTGTAGATGTTTTCCTGTTCGCTTGAGAAAACTGCAAAAGTTAACCATTTAAATGGGCATGTTTTATCATGTGAAAACTTGCATGGTCATTTCATGGCAAGTCAGAAAATTAGCTGTTACAATGTTCACCAATATGTATCTAAGTGTTCCAAAGAAGTTTAAGTTTACAATAGAGAGGCTTCTGGTGTTTTAGTTAGGTTAAGCATTGTGTTGTCCAATGTGAAAGCAGTGAATCAATTCTAATATTCATTTTTGGTCTCCGAATGTCCTTCATGTCGCTGTGCTTTTTTTGGCAGTATGGATGTGAAATGGTCTTTAAAAAGTATTAAAAAGTCTTACATTTGACTTGTTGAAATCCATGAAAGGCCTGAAAACATGATCGACTTTTTAGCAGATTAATGGAAACAGTGTCAAAGATAAAATATAGAAGAGCTTTGTCTGATAGAAATTCCTTTCAATTAGCATCTGTTTGCCTTCTCCCGTGTTTGTTTGTTTGTTGCTCATTTGATGACTTGCTTAATTGTAAAGTAAAAAAGCAAGGCATGCACTGAAGTAATTACAGTGTAATTGATGAGCTAATAGACGTGTAAATTATGCAGTAGCGCGACGGCAGCCGAGTAGAAAGAGAGGATCGCGTTGCATGATTACAAACTCCAGCTGCCGCGATCCTGAACAGGAGTCATAAATTAAGGACACACAATTTGAATAACTGCACCCAGCAATTGGAATTTTTTTCCCTCATTTCTCGCGCTGCACTGCGCTATTACACGTGCTGGTGTTGCAGGAGTACTAAGCTCACCTTTTACAAGACAGAAGCATGTGGTTATTGGAATTTGAGAGGTAACAAATGGGCTTGTCCTGGATCAATCCCCGTTGGGACCACAAAAATGCATCCACATTACAGTAAGTACCTTTGGGTAAAGCCATCTGCAAACATTATGTAAGCCTATTTTACTGCTTAACCTCAACACAAGGAGGGTGTTTAATCTCCTTTTCAACCGTCTTTGATGCCTTCACCTGATGTGCATCCCTGTGGTGATTCTAAGTGACTCGACTTTTTACTTACAGCCAGTGAGATGTAATATGTTTACATCAAACATGTTTTTTTTTATAATGAGGCAAACGTATGTCGACGTGATCCCTTCCTGTGTGCAGGAATCTTGAGTTTCAGTACGCACTGCTCATTTTCGCCACATTATATTCCAGCTTTCACATGCAGCTGACATCAGCGTGAAGCAGATGTCTTGTGTCGTCATCTGCTCCTGGAACAGCATGTCCGCAAAGTACTGGGACTTTCGGATGAAGTTGTTAAATGGCCTTTAAAACTCAAAAGAGACCGTTTTAATAGAGAATCTTAGAGTTTTTGACAGATGTTGACGTGAAAGGCGGCGAATAAAATCCATGCATACATGCATTTTTTATATCAATGCTAGTGTTCAGTGTAATAGGTAAGCTCAATCCTATCCCAGTTGACATTAAAGGACCCGTAGCGTCCAGATGACGGAAACTTCACTAGCAAGTTCTCTTCGTGTTTTTTTTTGCTCCTGAAAATGGTAGTCATTTCTCCTAATATCCCATATATCAGTGTTTTTCAACCTTTTTTGAGCCAAGGCACATTTTTTTTCATTGAAAAAATCCGGAGGCACACCACCAGCAGAAATCATTAAAAAATGAAACTAAGTAGACAATAAAAAGTCGCTGTCGCAATTGTTGGATGTGAATTTAAACCATAACCAACCATGCATCAATATAGCTCTTGTCTCAAAGTAGGTGTACTGTCACGACCTGACTTATTTGGACTTTTTTGCTGTTTTCCTGTGTGTAGTGTTTTAGTTCTTTTCTTGCGCTCCTATTTTGGTGGCTTTTCCTGTTGCAGTTCCATGTCTTCCTTTGAGCGCTATTCCCCACACCTGCTTTGTTTTAGCAATCAAGAATATTTAAGTTGCTGCTATCTGTTTTTGTGTGGACATTGTTGTCATGTCATGTACGAATGTACTTTGTGGACGCCGTCTGCTCCTCCACATGCTGTAAGTTTTTGCTGTCGTCCAGCATTCTGAATCTGGTTATTTTGTAGCCCGTTCAGTTTTAGTTTCGTTCTACATAGCCATCCCTAAGCTTTAATGCATTTTCTTAGGGGCACTCACCTTTTGTTTAGTGTTGGTTTAAACATTAGATACCTTTTTACCTGCATGCTGCCTCCCGCTGTCGCCTGCATATTGTGATCACGACAAACCATCGTTGTCTCACACGACGTGTTCCCGACATCTACAAAACAACTAGCTACCGGCTTCCACCTACTGATATGGAAGAGTATCACACGGTTACTCTGCCAAGCTCTCGACAGCACCGACACTCAACAACGGCACATCATTTGCAGACTATAATTACTGGTTTGCAAAAAATATTTTTAACCCAAATAGGTGAAATTACATAATCTCCCACGGCACACCAGACTGTATCTCACGGCACACTAGTGTGCCACGGCACAGTTGTTGAAAAACACTGCCATATATCAACATCCCTTTTCCATCAGAATCAGAATAATCAGAATCAGAAATGTTACGGTTTGTGCAGGGGAAGAAGACGGCACAGACAAGAGGGGCGTCGTTTAACTCTATGATTATTTATATACATACATACGTTAGGTCAGGAAAAAACACAAGAGGCTATATCATCCCTACAAGCCTATATATTACACATAATATATATACATTTTAATACATAATATATATAAATAATAAATGAAGTGTGTAAATAATCCGAACTATGTGTGCGGTGTGTGACTATGTGTGTAAATTAACTGTAGTGTGTTACCAGAAGTCCAAGAGGGGCAAGGCTGGCTCGGAGGTCCGTGAGAACAGGCAGAAAGTCGGGGGCAATAGCGAGGTGTCAAAGTCCGTGTGCAGGCGGGAGGTCGAGATCCAAAATGGGCAGCCAAAGAACCAGAGGGGAACACAGGGAGACGAGACACACAGCTCGTAAGGCGGGAACGGAGGAAGGCTGCTGGATTGACAAGGAAACACAAGGCAAATAAACACGACGGGAAAGGAACACAAAGAGAGAGTAAAGAGCTTGAATGACGGCTTACTGTACGGGAACAGATCGCTACGTTCTGGCACAGGATAGCAGGTTGCGCTGGCTTAAGAAGGCAGGTCTTCTCATCAGCGACAGGTGCGTTGATTGCTGATGATTGAATGCAGCCGCTTGCTGCAGCCGGAGTGGCACGTGCCTGGCGGGGTCCTGGAGGTGCGCCCAGCACAGCGCACAAATGAACGCGCACTGGGATGCGCTAGGGCCGTGACAATAAATTGTTTATTAATCTCTGATGGGATATTAAGATTTTCAGCACAATCCCATTCAAGAGCAGACACACATTACAGGGAGACAGAACAGGATCGCTGACGGGTCTGCCAACTTCTGGCGCCCCTTACAAAAAAGGTGAGGAACAGATAAACACTGGGGAGGTTGCGGGGGGCTGAGAAAAAAAAAAAATCAGTCTAAGCCTGGGACCCTGGAGAGGGGGTTCAAACTGAGGCCAAGGAAGAAAAAAAATCATATCCATAGCACACATAAGCATGCGTATAAGAGGGGAAACATCAAACATCTAAGAACACAAAGGACATTAAAGACATTAAAAGAGTAGAGCAACCAGCCATTTCTACATACAGCTACAAAAGTAAAATAACAACACCAGAACAAAAAACAAACATATACACTGTGGTGGCCTCTGCGGTGTTCCACGCCATCGTCTGCTGGGGTGGGGGGAGCATGGCCAGAGACAGGAGCAGACCCAACAAAGCAACCAAGAGAGCCAACTCCACTAACTCTCGGCCAGTGTCCAGTCTGCATGTGTCTAAGGAGACCGAGGTGTTCGATACATGCTCATTGAGCCTTTTGGTAGGGCGTCGTCTACATACAGAACTGGAGCATATTTCCCCGCATACACAGTGTGGATAAAGGCCCGTAAAAGTATTATTTGATCATTTATTTCAGGCCTATTCAACTGGCAGACCACAAAAGCTTTTCATTTGGCCCACCCAACATCACCCTAATAGGCTTGATGAAACCATTAAAACTAGGGTTGAACCTGTATGCAGTACTCCCGCCACCCCGCAGGGGAGCAACAGCGAGGCGTATGTGTCAAAGTGAAGCAGCAGTGGGGTGAGTAGAAGAAGACTACTCATTTAACTCTGGAAAACAAATAAAAATAAATTGCAAAAATCAGACTTCTAACAATGACTGGACAACAAAGTATGAATGTTCTACCCCGAGCAAGTGCTCAAGTCTTTGTTTTCTAGCGGACTTTTTAGGTGATGGACACATTGATCCAGACAAGCAGCAACAAATGGTAGAAATTCCAGCCATTTGTAAGTAGATAAGATAGACAAGCTTCACAGTGTCTTGGCTGAATGAGCAGGTATCGGACACCTTGGTCTCCTTGGACGCATCCTCGCTCATCCATGCAGACTGGACACTGGCCGAGAATTGGTGGGCGGCCGAGGGTGGAGTCGGCTAGCTTGGTTGCTTTGCTGGGTCTGCTCCTGTCTCTGGTCATGCTCCCCCCACCCCAGCAGACGATGGCATGGAACACCGCAGAGGCCACCACAGTGTATATGTTTTTGTTGTTGTTGTTTTACTTTTGTAGCTGTATGTAGAAATGGCTGGTTGCATCAACTCTACTCTTTTAATGTCTTTAATGTCCTTTGTGTTCTTTTATGTTTAATGTTTCCCTCTGACACACATGTGTATGTATACTATGGTTATGAGTTTTTTCCCCCTTGGTCTCAGTCTGGACCCCCTCTCCAGTGCCCAGGCTTAGACTGAATTGTTTTTTTTCTCTCAACTTATATTCAATTGAATACACTGCAAAGACAAAATATTTAATGTTCGAATTGAGAAACTATTTTTTTTTTTTGTGCAAATAATCATTAACTTACAATTTAATGACAGCAACACATTGCAAAAAAGTTGGCAAAGGGGCATTTTTACCACTGTGTTACATGGCCTTTCCTTTTAACAGCACTCAGTAAACGTTTGGGAACTGAGGAGACCATTTTTTTAAGCTTTTCAGGTGGAATTATTTCCCATTCTTGCTTGATGTACAGCTTAAGTCGTTCAACAGTCCGGGGTCTTTTACGCTTTGTAATGCGCCACACATTTTCAATGGGAGACAGGTCTGGTACCCGCACTCTGGTACTATGAAGCCACGCTGTTGTAACACGTGCAGAATGTGGCTTGGCATTGTCTTGCTGAAATAAGCAGGGGCGTCCATGAAAAATATGTTGCTTGGATGGCAACACGTGTTGCTCCAAAACCTGTATGTACCTTTCAGCATTAATGGTGCCTTCAAAGATGTTTAAGTTATCCATGCCTTGGGCACTAATACACCCCCATACCATCACAGATGCTGGCTTTTGAACTTTGCGCCTATAACAGTCCGGATGGTTCTTTTCCTCTTTGGTTTGGAGGACACGACGTCTACAGTTTCTGAAAACAATTTCAAATGTGAACTCGCCAGACCACAGAACAATTTTCCACTTTGCATCAGTCCATCTTAGATGAGCTCGGGCCCAGCGAAGCCGGCGGCGTTTCTGGGTGTTGTTGATAAATGGTTTTCGCTTTGCATAGTAGAATTTTAACTTTCACTCACAGATGTAGCAACGAACTGTAGTCACTGACAGCGTTTTTTTGAAGTGTTCCTGAGCCCATGTTGTGATATCCTTTACACACTGATGTCGTTTTTTGATGCAGTACCGCCTGAGGGATTCAAGGTCACGGGCAGTGATTTCTCCAGATTCTCTGAACATTTTGATGATATTACAGCCCGTAGATGGTGAAATCCCTAAATTCCTTCCAATAGCTCGTTGAGAAATGTTGTTCTTAAACTGTTCGACAATTTGCTCACGCATTTGTTGACAAAGTGGTGACCCTCGCCTCATCCTTGTTTGTGGATGACTGAACATTTCATGTAAGCTGCTTTTATACCCAATCATGGCACCCCCCTGTTCCCAATTAGCCTGTTTGCCTGTGGGATGTTCCAAATAAGTGTTTGATGAGCATTTCTCAACTTTCTCAGTCTTTTTTGCCACTTGTGCCAGCTTTTTTGAAACATGTTGCAGGCATCAAATTCCAAATTACCTAGTATTTGCAAAAAAATATGTTTACCAGTTCGAACATTAAAGGCCTACTGAAATGAAAATTGTTTATTTAAACGGGAATAGCAGATCCATTCTATGTGTCATACTTGATCATTTCGCGATATTGCCATATTTTTGCTGAAAGGATTTAGTATAGAACAACGACGATAAAGTTTGCAACTTTTGGTCGCTGATAAAAAAAAGCCTTGCCTATACCGGAAGTAGCGTGATGTCACAGGAGGAAGGATTCCTCACAATTCCCCGTTGTTTACAATGGAGCGAGAAAGATTCGGACCGAGAAAGCGACGATTACCCCATTAATTTGTGCGGGGATGAAAGATTTGTGGATGAGGAACGTTAGAGTGAAGGACTAGAGTGTAGTGCAGGACGTATCTTTTTTCGCTCTGACCGTAACTTAGGTACAAGGGTTCATTGGATTCCACACTTTCTCCTTTTTCTATTGTGGATCACGGATTTGTATTTTAAACCACCTCGGATACTATATCCTCTTGAAAATGAGAGTCGAGAACGCGAAATGGACATTCACAGTGACTTTTATCCCCACGACAATACATCGGTGAAGCTCTTTAGCTACAGAGCTAACATGATAGCATCAGGCTCAAATGCAGATAGAAACAAAATTAAAAAAAACCTGACCGGAAGGATAGACAGAAGATCAACAATACTATTAAACCATGAACATGTAAATACACGGTTAATAATTTCCAGCTTGGCGAAGCTTAACAATTGAAGCTAACTTAGCTACGGGCGTTGTAGCTTTCGACGACACCCCGGCCGCCATCAGAGTCGGCAAGAAACATATATTTCCCCAAAGTTACGTACGTGACATGCACATAGCGACACGCACGTACGGGCAAGCGATCAAATGTTTGGAAGCCAAAGCTGTACTCACGGTAGCGCGTCTGCTATCCAGCTCAAACACAACACAACCTCCTGGTTGTGTTGCTGTAGTCCGCCGCTAATACACCGATCGCACCTACAACTTTCTTCTTTGCAGTCTCTATTGTTCATTAAACAAATTGCAACCGATTCACCTGTTTCCCGGGAATTTTAAAATTGCACTTTATAAGTTAACCCGGCCGTATTGGCATGTGTTGCAATGTTAAGATTTCATCATTGATATATAAACTATCAGACTGCGTGGTCGGTAGTAGTGGGTTTCAGTAGGCCTTTAAGTATCTTGTCTTTGCAGTGTATTCAATTTAATATAGGTTGAAAAAGATTTGCTAATCATTGAGTTCTCTTTTTATTTACAATTTATACAACGTGCCAACTTCACTGGTATTGGGTTTTGTAATATGGTTAACATTTTTAACAAAAAAAAAAAAAAAAAAATCTGAAAATATATTATTGAATTTTACACTAGTTTGGCCAAACAGATTTCTTCCAGAATGGTTCTCATTCAAGTTATGAAATTTTGCAAACAAAAAATGTCATATTAGCCCCCAATCGCGGACTTCAACCTTACTGTTTGGAACCTGCAGCTAAGATGGGTCACTGTGCTCTTTTAACATTTCCTCAAGCATCTTAAGGAAAACATCAGTAGAAGAGGACGCAAAAGAAAATACAATCGGTGCATGTTATTTTTCTCTTGTTTTTGAGCGTCGTGTCTGCTGATTCAGTTTTTGGAGGTTTTTAGGATTGCATTTGATTTGATTCGTTCTAATTGAAAGGCTAAACCTGTCTTAAGCTGTATTAACACAACCTGCAATACTACATCTAGGAGACATATTTGCTAATTTCGTCAAATTATTTGCAAAAATATTGCAATCGGGATGATTACGCTACCAAAACAAATTGTGTAATGTGACATTGCCTCCAGTCTTCTGTAGGTGACGACAGCAGGCTGGAGCTAAAAAATGGGTGTTCCAAAATGTGCTGAAACTCGTTAAAAAACATGCTTCAGGTTTATTGGTTGATGGACTTAAGAGGAGCAGAAACAACCTTTGGACTTAGACAAACTTTATTGATCCACAATTAAAGTTGAAGTACCACTGATAGTCACACACACACACTACGTGTGGTGAAGTTACTCTCTGCATTTGACCCATCCCCTTGTTCCACCCCCTGGGAGGTGAAGGGAGCAGTGAGCAGCAGCGGTGGCCATGCTCAGGAATAATTTTTGGTGATTTAACCCCCAATACCTACCCTTGATGCTGAGTGCCAAGCAGGGAGGCAATGGGTCCCATTTTTATAGTCTTTGGTATGACTCGGCTGGGGGTTTGAACTCACGACCTACCTATCTCAGGGTGGACACTCTAACCACAAGGCCACTGAGCAGGCTAACCAAGCACTAAACAACCGTCTATCAGGCAACGCTAGATAATAAACCCTCCTGATTGGCAATCAGATACAGATCAGTCTCGTAATTGCCGACCAGGAACAGTTGAGATCATCGCTCAGAACAGAGGTGAAGCTACAGCTAGCCATTCAAAAACAAAAGAAGGAAATAACACAAGTCCACCTGTCATGAGGGATCAAATAAGACTTTGTCATATATCCCAAGATGCAATTCTGTAAAATAGCAGCAGTCTATTCAACTGTTCTGAATTGCATTTTCCAGAGAATTTTGACTTTGGAAAATTAACTAACAAACACTGCACCCTTAAAGGAATAAGCTTACGTTTACTGGCCCATGATCAGAGTGAATGCAGCATGGCAGCTTGGAAGAGTTCATCTGCTGTTCTCCCCCTAAAAAAGGTGTTCCATTCCAATTCCCGCTTGTTTCCCCACTCGGCCGTTATTGGCCTTCTCGCGCCCATTTGAGATTTCGGTCCTTTCTTCCTCTCCAATTCTTTACTGGTGAAGTAGAAGGGAGAGTCCAATCAGAGTTGCCATTGTTTATTGTGATAAGTTGGGATAATGAACAAATGACCTGCCACCTGGAGCACTTAGAGCCTGGTGTTAAACTTAGGTTATAAAAACCTCTCCCAGCTCTATTGATTTACTGGCAACATTTGATTGTACCCATAGGGCAGGGGGTGGGCGGTTGGTGGTGTTGCTGCTGCCTGCAAGGCTGCACAGAGCTCTTACTGTTTTACAGTCCTTATTACAGCAAACAAATAAATCTTCTGACCATTAATTCACTGCCTGTGCGCTGGTGCTTTGGAGTGATGGGCCAAAAGTCAGAGTCTTGATTTTTTTTCACCATATGTTCCATTCCGTGTTGAATTAGCAAGACCGCAGACAATGCTGAGCGTTCTTGTTAGATTTTATGATTTCCCCGAAACAATACATAAGGAAACGATTTGAGCTGAGCAACGTGCAAAATGCCATTATTTCTAATAACCTGCAAGGTTAGTTTACAAGCTTTTTACACCGTTTACTGAACAGGTACCTCAAAAGCAAAGACAAATGCAACAACAGGAACACTTGTCTAAGATGTGGTATGTTTCTGTAGAATAGGGATGTACCAAGTACCGGTATTAATGATAAACTGTGCTAAGACTGTACTTTCATAAACTCACAGATCGGTGATGCTGCTATTTCCCGAGAGAAGCAAGGTAGCTTATCGCTAGCTAGTGTAAACACTAGTATGAATACGACACACATTAACGTCTTTCTTCATGAAACACGTCATACCAATCTTAATTTTCATGAACACAGGAATAACACCAGACCTGTCACCATCATAAAGTTCACCAACTAAAAAGGTACAGTGGCTTTGCCAAAGCAGAGAGTCAAGCTGAAAGGAACCAACATCGACATCAATGAGTTTCTGACAAAACGCAACGTGGACATCGCCTGGAGGGTGCTAACTTTCCAAAGTATTTTCAACATTATATCCTACCCATTTACGGCTTTCAGCATGTAATTATGTAATTACGCCTGTACGTAACTTGTGCACGCGCATTGGCTTTGTGTGTTGTTAATGATAGCGACCTGGATAGGTAAAATTAGCTATCATTTAATGTATATTCTATCATAACAACATGACTGCAAATTGTTTGTTGCTTCTCTTGGACAGATTTTGTGTACCGTATTTTCCGGACCATAGGGCGCACCGGATTATAATGCGCTCTGCCAATGAATGGTCTATTTTTGATCTCTTTTCATATATTAGGCACACCGGATTATAGGGCGCATTAAAGGAGTCATATTGTTATTATTTTTTTCTGAATTTAAAACTTTTCCTTGTGGTCTACAGAACATGTAATGGTGGTTCTTTGGTCAAAATGTTGCATGGATTATGTTTCACAGATCATCTTCAAGACGCTTTCTGACTGTCGCTTCCGGATGCGCCGTTTTGTGGGCGGTCTTATTTACGTGGCTCACCTTCGGCAGAGTCTTCTCCCCGTCACCTTTGTTGTAGCGGTGTAGCGTGCAAGGAGGGGGGTGGAAGAAGTGTCAAAAGATGGATGATTTGATGACATTCAGACTTTACTTAAATCAATAACGGAGCAGCATCCCGTGTGTCCCGTGCAAAACCGTCTGACCGGAACTCTAATAACTAAAAAGTTCCTTGGGTGAATAATGTAAACTCACTATGCCGGTATGTTTTAGCGCTTTCATGGCGAGTTTACTGACAGATATAAGTAAGAACTTTACACTACTTTATATTAGAAATGGCACAAAAACATTTACTACTAAAACATTTTGATAGATTTTGGAATGTTCTATATTTTCAATGTAACATTTAAAATGTTGGTGTTGTGTACTTGAGACTTATCTCTTATGTTTGACTGCCATCTACTGGTCACACTTATCATTACACCATGTACCAAATAAAATAGTGTAGCGTCCCGGAAGAGTTGGTACTCCAGAGAATTCTGGGTATTTGTTCTGTTGTGTTTATGTTGTGTTGCGGTGCAAATATTCTCCTGAACTGTCATTGTTGTTTAGTCTGGTTTCACAATATGGCACATGTTTATGACGGTGTTGGCGTAGTTTATACAGCCACCCTTAGTGTGACATGTATGGCGGTTGACTACGAATGACCTTCATTCACTTGTGTATGGGGTGTTCAAACACAACATGATCATTAAAGTTATCTATAATAATACAGAACAGCAACTGTTTTTGATACCTTCAAATTAAGACCATCTTCACCCCATCCAACGCTGAAAAAGCATTAAGGTGGGTAAGCTCAACCAAACGTATTCCATAAATCATGTGCACTGGGTCATAAGGTGCACTATTGAGTTTTGAGGGAGAAAAAAAAGGACTTATAGTCCGGAAAATATGGTATGTGCACGCTCTCTGCATGTACCTGGTAATGGTTATAATTAATGGATCTATTAATTTAAGTAAAACATATATCTGAAATTGAACAAAACACCAAATCTGAAAAGAAAACTGTCACAAGGGCATAACACACACAATTCTAATAAAAAAACAATTTGTCACATCATAAATAACTACTAAATAAATTATTAAATGTCATATTAGTATAACCAGTACAAAAAATATAAATGAAAGTGCTGATTTTAACACAAATAAGACATTCTTAACCGCAAATGATGTGCCTGTTTTGTTTTGTAGAGCAAATGTTGCAGTACATGACATTTTCATGTGTGGTTCCCCGGCGCCACAGTCCAGGATAAGAATAGACTACAGCGCATCGTACGTGCTGCTGAGAAGATGATTGGCTGCAAGCTCCCATCCCTCCAGGACTTGTTCTCCTCCAGGACCAGGAGGCGTGTGGGTCGGATCACAGCTGACTCTTCTCACCCTGGACACACACTATTCTCCCCTCTCCCCTCAGGCAGGAGACTACGCTCCATCCAGACCCACACCTCCCGCCACCTGAACAGTTTTTTCCCCTCGGCCATCAGGCAAATGAACAATAACTCCTAACAGCAGCTCCTTGAATTCCTTGAATCCCTTCTAAGTCTATCCGATAGCTCAGTCACAGCTCTTTTTATACCAAATATGTGTTATATGTGTTTTATGTCGCACGTTTGCACCAAGAAAAATTCCTAGTTTGTGAACCCGTTCTCAAACAATGGCAATAAAACTATTCTGATTCTGGAAAGTGCAGACATTTGTATGTGGTGATAAGCCGCAAGTGGAGAAAAGGTTAATTTTGGGGAAGAAGATGCAGAAGGGAGATGCACTTACGTTGTATCAAGCTCAGTAGGAGACAGGAGTGCATACAGGCGATGTTGAGATACTATCGTGAGTCTGATCATCAGTTTTGGAAGCAGAAATTACAGATGCAACAGTCTGCTGACCTGCAATAAATATTATCTTTTTCTTCAGTGGCATTTTTGGATCTCCTTCCCCTGCTTACCATGTCATCAGAAGCAGCCTGTGTGCGCAGACACCGTGTAAGCATACTTGCCAACCCTCCCGAATTTTCCGGGAGACTCCCGAATTTTAGTGCCTCTCCCGAAAATCTCCCGGGACAACCATTCTCCCGAATTTCTCCCGATGTCCAGTCGGACAACAGGCACGCCTCCTCCAGGTCCATGCGGACCTGAGTGAGGACAGCCTGTCGTCACGTCCGCTTTTTTTCCATATAAACAGCGTGCCGGCCCAGTCACGTTATAACATCTACGGCTTTTGGAGAGTGCACAACTGCGCACACAACAAGAAGGAGACGAAGCAGAAGAACGAAGAAGAGACAATCATGGCGACGACGAGTGACAGAGAATAGAACGAGGATGGACAATTCAACCCTAAACCCACTCCTCTCCTGTAAATTAAATTTCACCCATACCTATGCTCTTTCAAAGGCTGTGCTACTGGCTGCAAAGCATTGCACTTTCAAATACAACAATGAGTAGAGAGAGGAGTGTTATGTGTGTGTATATGTGAAATAAATGAACACTGAAATTCAAGTATTTCTTTTATATATATAAATATATGTATATATATATATATAGCTAGAATTCACTGAAAGTCAAGTATTTCTTTTATATATATATATATATATATATATATATATATATATATATAAGAAACACTTGAATTTCAGTGAATTATATATATATATATATATATATATATATATATATATATATATATATATATATATATATATATATATATATATATATATATATATATATATATATATATATATATATATATATAAGAAACACTTGAATTTCAGTGAATTCTAGCTATAAATATACTCCTCCCCCGTAACCCAGCCCCCCGGCTCCTCCCACCTCATAATGCTGGTTCTCAGGTGGACTTTGATACAAATGCATGGTTACAAATTATAGACGAGAGACAGGTGTGGACAAACCCAGAAAAAGGCATGGTTTCCAATAGCTCTTAGTTAAAAACTCCCATCACTGTTGAGGTACTTAAAATGTTGAAAATTCCCAGAAATTCTAGTTAAAATCCACAACAGTAGTGGCGTCCACAAAAAACCTGCTCAGTGGCCTTGTGGTTAGAGTGTCCGCCCTAAGATCGGTAGGTCGTGAGTTCAAACCCCGGCCGAGTCATACCAAAGACCATACAAATGGGACCCATTGCCTCCCTGCTTGGCACTCAGCATCAAGGGTTGGAATGGTGGGTTAAATCACCAAAATGATTCACGAGCGCGGCCACCGCTGCGGCTCACTGCTCCCCTCCCAGGGGGTGGAAAAAGGGCTTGGGTCAAATGCAGAGGGTAATTTCACCACACCTAGTGTGGTGAAATTACACACTAGGTGTGTAAACAGTGGTACTTTACCTTTAACTTTAATTTCCCTTGTGGATCAATAAAGTTTGTCTAAGGCTCTGTTTACACTAAAGTTAACCAGGGTAAATCACACCTAACCTTATCCGTGTCCACACACAACAATGCCACCGTTTAAGACCCCCTCCCCCCTCCGTCCGCTGGCGCAATGTGACCTAATACACATGCGCGGAAAATGCGCACGTCATAGTCACCTCCAGTGTTGCTTTGTGTGCAAGTTCTTAAATGTAACTTATCTGAACAATATCCAGTGTTGTGGTATTTCAATTAACTGGAATCCAGTGTGCTGTGGGGCCCTATTGTAGTGAATCACACCTGAGCCATCATAAATTAATCACATTTTTATTAGACACGTAAACAATGTGATGAAGAACATTTTACATCAATCAAACTAGGGATCTAGATATCTGGTCAGGCACTCTTCACTCTTTTGCCTTCACTTTCATTTCCATTCGTTTTGGGTGACTTTATATGGCGTCACTTCCTCTCCGAACTCAGTTTGTAAACGATCAATGATTACATACAAAGCTAAGTGCCGGAGATTCAAGAAATACATGGCGCACTTACCCGTGTAAAAAATTGTCAGAGGAGGGGGACCTTAAATGCTGGTTTGGTGTGGCTGAAACGGGGCTTAGGCTAAATAATTATTTGTTTAAGGAGTTAAACGACTTAGTGTAGACATGGCCTAAGTCTAAAGGTTGTTTCTGCTCCTCCTAAATCCATCAACCAATAAACCTGAAGCTTCCACAGACATATACCAAAGCACACATGCCCCCTGAGTGACGAACAACGCATGTGAAACCCTGAAAATGCAAAACATTCCCTCGTTTTTTGCCAACGTGTTTACCAAAGTCTGAATTACAAGCAGAGCGGCTGATTGTCGACTTACGTAATCGCCTTTCAAATACGCTTTCCGTCCTGCCAACTGGTGTCCCGCTGCAAACCGATCTGTGCAATTACGAGCATATGCTGCAACGTACACTCATCCTGCGGTCGCACACTCGCGACGCGTACACACGCAGGACGCGCACTCATCCTTGGGCATGCCGATGAAAGATGAATGGCTGACGACACGAACCTCAGTGGCTGGCTCTGATTAAAAGCTCGCTGAGGCGCATGCACTTACTGTACATATGCAGTACAGCATGCATACATTTAGCCAGATGCTTATACGACTTCCACGGCCCTTACCCTATTATCCCCCTGTGTCCAAACATGGCATGTAAACATTGGAGTGCAATGCAAACATTTCCACATAAACCTTTTTAGAAATGCAAATCCCATTAAATACAAGTCCCCCTCCTCCACCTTCTTGGCGACACACTCCGCGGGATCTTGGATAAAAAGACAAAAGCAGCAGACTGCCGAGCACCTAATCTGCAGGATATTCTGTTAATCTGACAGGCCGTGTTGAATAATGAATGTGCACATTAGACCTATTACACTTTCCATGTAGGAGCTGGACGTGACATCCTTATTATCAGTGCGATCTTTAATGAGGTAATTCACAAGAACGTCGTTGGGTTTACTGTAAAAATGCAGTAATACCTGCACGTGCAGCATAGATGCAATCGCTAATGTCAACATGAATGATACACGGCTGCACACACGCCGCGATGACGAAGAACCCTGTCTTGTCAGATGCAACATTTCCAAATGACTCCCCTCACCATGATGCATCATCCTTCCCCGGGACAGTTATTTAAATGAAGGTACACATATACTGTCCTGTATTATTGATTGTTGTGGATGCCAGACGCACTGTGGGACATTCTATAGTCTCTATAGTATTTTCCGTACCATGAGGCGCACCGGATTGTAGGGCGCACAGTCAATGAACGTGTCTATTCAGGTCTAAGATGCATCGCATTGTAAGGCACAATAAAGAGGTCTTATTATGATTTTTTTTGTACATTTAAAACACTTCCTTGTGGTCTACATAACATGTAATGGTGGTTCTTTAGTCAAAATATTGCTTAGATTATGTTTTACTGACCATCTTCAAAGCCTAAAAGGCCTACTGAAACCCACTACTACCGACCATGCAGTCTGATAGATTATATATCAATGATGAAATCTTAACATTGCAACACATGCCAATACGGCCGGGTTAACTTATAAAGTGCAATTTTAAATTTCCCGCGGAACTTCCGGTTGAAAACGTCTATGTATGATGACGTATGCACGTGACGTCAATCGTTGAAACGGAAGTATTCGGACACCATTGTATCCAATACAAAAAGCTATGTTTTCATCGCAAAATTCCACAGTATTCTGGACATCTGTGTTGGTGAATCTTTTGCAATTTGTTTAATGAACAATGAAGACAGCAAAGAAGAAAGCTGTAGGTGGGATCGGTGTATTAGCGGCTGGCCGCAGCAACACAACCAGGAGGACTTTGACTTGGATAGCAGACGCGCTATCCAACGCTAGCCGCCGACCGCATCGATGATCGGGTGAAGTCCTTCGTCGCTCCGTCGATCGCTGGAACGCAGGTGAGCACAGGTGTTGATGAGCAGATGAGGACTGGCAGGCGTAGGTGGATAGCTAATGTTTTTAGCATAGCTCTGTGAGGTCCCGTAGCTAAGTTAGCTTCAATGGCGTCGTTAGCAACAGCATTGTTAAGCTTCGCCAGGCTGGAAAGCATTAACCGTGTAGTTACAGGTCCATGGTTTAATAGTATTGTTGATTTTCTGTCTATCCTTCCAGTCAGGGGTTTATTTCTTTTGTTTCTATCTGCAGTTAAGCCCGATACTATCACGTTAGCTCCGTAGCTAAAGTGCTTCGCCGATGTATTGTCGTGGAGATAAAAGTCACTGTGAATGTCTATTTCGCGTTCTCGACTCTCATTTTCAAGATGATATAGTATCCAAGGTGGTGTAAAATACAAATCCGTGATCCACAATAGAAAAAGGAGAGAGTGTGGAATCCAATGAGCCCTTTTACCTACGTTACGGTCAGAGCGAAAAAAGACACGTCCTGCACTGCACTCTAGTCCTTCACTCTCACGTTCCTCATCCACAAATCTTTCATCCTCGCTCAAATTAATGGGGTAATCGTCGCTTTCTCGGTCCGAATTGCTCTCGCTGCTGGTGTAAACAATGGGGAAATGTGAGGAGCCCTTCAACCTGCGATGTCAGGCTACTTCCAGGACAGGCAAGGCTTTTTTTATCAGCGACCAAAAGTTGCGAACTTTATCGTCGATGTTCTCTACTAAATCCTTTCAGCAAAAATATGGCAATATCGCGAAATGATCAAGTATGACACATAGAATGGATCTGCTATCCCCGTTTAAATAAAAACATTTCATTTCAGTAGGCCTTTATGGATGTGCCTTTTAGTGGGCGGGTCATATTGAGCGTTGCTTGCAATCAATCATCAATCAAAGTTTATTTATATAACCCTTAATCACAAGTGTCTCAAAGTGCTGCACAAGCCACATTGACATCCTCAGATCCCACAACAGGGCAAGAAAAAACTCAACCCAATGGGATACAATGAGAAACCTTGGAGGTGACCGCAGATGCGGGGGACCGGTGCAATGGACGTCGAGTGGATCTAGTGGATCTTGCAGCGTGACCCCCAGGATGCAGAGATAGCAGACGGCTCGCAAGTAAATGGTAAATGGTAAATGGGTCGTACTTGTATAGCGCTTTTCTACCTTCAAGGTACTCAAAGCGCTTTGACAGTATTTCCACATTCACCCATTCACACACACATTCACACACTGATGGCGGGAGCTGCCATGCAAGGCGCTAACCAGCAGCCATCAGGAGCAAGGGTGAAGTGTCTTGCCCAAGGACACAACGGACGTGACTATGATGGTAGAAGGTGGGGATTGAACCCCAGTAACCAGCAACCCTTTGATTGCTGGCACGGCCACTCTACCAACTTCGCCACGCCGTCCCACTAAAACTAATTTAATAGTCCAGGAAGCAGGGAACAAACAAAAACAGCACACTAAGCATCAGTCTCAAAAGTACAATGATCCGGCACTGAAGGAGGGACCCAGGTGGAACTAAGTAGAACTAATTAATATAGAATCAGGTGTGCTTACAGGACATGGAAAAGAAAGTAAAGGTGCTTCTAAACACAGAGACCAAACAGGAAATACTGACAAAACAAGAGCACCAGGACAGGAAGTGATTCTAAACACAGGAAGTAGAAACTAGAAATAACACTGGGCAGGAATTAAAACACCAAAACACAGGAAAACCCAAACATGACCGAACTGTCAGTAGGACGCCTGACACACTATGTTAGAAATAGCAACAACAAAGGATGAATGCCCCACAATGAGAGGATAGAGTAAAAGGAGCTTATTGACTACGGCGCTGACTACAATGACGGGCGCACGCAAATTTCCAGGATTTATGCAGATCCCAAATACACGTCAGCAGGTACAAATAGGGAATAAAATTTGGTTTTGCATAATAGGTCAAAACAAAAGACTTAATATTATGTATCCTAATAGGTGCCATTTTGGGGTCCTTATTCACACACCATAATTATACACCTGTGTTGAAGCCCAGTAAGACTGACTATGCTAGCTGTAATGCTCCGACAATCCATTAAGCGGTGCGGCTTTGTAGCTTATCAGAGTCGTACTAAACATTTTGACAGATTTTTGAGCGCCGTATTTAACGTTCTATATTCTCAATGTAACATTAAAGTTTTGGACTTGCTTGTTTACCGGTCATTTATTGAACAGCCGTCAACCTGCAGCCCACACGTATCTATTAGGTGTGACGGTCATCTACTAACCACACATTACACCATGTACCACAACCAAAATAAGCACAACCAGAAAACATTTTGCATTTTCCGGACTATAGAGCGCACCGGTACATAAGCCGCACCCACTAAGATTTAGAAGAAACATTTTTTCCATATATTAGCTGCATACGTTGTGAAAAGAGTTATTTACACAGAAAGATTTTGTAAATGTTAATTTACACACCTTAATTGTTTCCAGACGGTGTCTGTCAAACGGCAGTAAAACGGCTGATCAAACAAAACAGATGTCATCGCCATGTACCTACGAGCTGCGGAAGCTGGCTCTCCAATCAGCTAAACAGACTTGACTCCACGGCAACATTTTGGTGAATTTATGAAACTGAAACAATACAAAAAGAATGCCATTGTAAGTTAATAATACTAACAAAGGCACTCGTAACTGTGTTAGCATATTTGCTAATTCTAATGACACAAGTTTCATTACATTATGATAGCAAGTACAAATTTACATGAAAACACTCCAACAGACATCTCACATGGGACGGTTTAGAAATTAAGAATTGTTTTAGATATATTGTAAAACTTACAAACGTTGCTTGGAATGATGAATGAAGAATCCATACGAGTAGAAACGCTTTGGACGGCTAGAAGACCGGACTGCACGAGTCTAAAGCACTAGTCTAAACAGAAGGGTAATGCAGCACTGCAGTACCTACAGTGAGCAAACTCGTCCAAAAGATGGTGCCATAGCACAAACAACAACACCCATATTCATTGTTTTGCTTAGATTAAAAAAAAAAAAACTTTTTCCATTATGGCTGTCAGTGAGGAACAATCCATAAATTAGCTGCACCATTTTATAAGCCGCAGGGTACAAAGCACAGGAAAAATAGTAGTGTTTTATAGTCCGGAATTTACGGTACATAAGGCACACTGCCGATTTTTGTGAAAATGAAATTATATATATATATTTTTTTGCCCTGTCCAGCCACTCAGGCAACTCATATAGTTGATGTAAATGCTCATACCTGCTGTGCATATTTACTTTACAAAAGAGAAGTGTGGGATTCATCTCTTGCTGCCTTATTTGTATTTGACTTTATTAAATGGATTTATATTAATGTTTTGCACAACTGGACTGGAGCAGAAGAGGATAGAAAGAGAAAAAAAGAAAAAGCGGTTAAGCATTTTCTTAAAAATTAGGCAAAAATACACTAGTTTTCTCCTTTTAATAACATGTATTTATTAGTATTACCGGTATTATGATTTATTTTTGTATTCAAATGTATTTAATTTGAAATAAACAGGCTCCAAAGCTTATGACTTGTGTTAATTGACAACACTTAAGAAGATTGGAATTTAATTAATTAATTAATTAAATGTATGTATATACATTTATTTATTATTAATTTATTATTCCAAATGTATTATTAATTTATTTAATTCATTTCATTGATACATGCCCAAAAATGTTTCTGTATTTCAATGACTCTCCTGTCTTTATTGCCATGCTTAACTATTCCATCCCATTTCCTACAGTACACCTTTACCTTTCACCCCAACACGTTACCTGTCACCACCAAACACACACAAGCAACACAAACACACACGCCCACACACGCACGTGCACACTTGCATACTTCTCTGAGGGTGGTGCAGGAGGCATGTGACATCTGTTCTCTCTCTGGTGGGTTCTTCATGTCCTCGACCTCCTCATCCACATCCCCTTAGAACACCTGGGTGGGAGGATGGGAGGAGATGTATGACAAGGGGACACAGCATAGAGGAAAACAGGGGTTCATGAAAGGAGGGCGAGAGAGAGAGAAAGAGAGAGAGCCATAAACCACAGCACCACATCACGCCGAGGGGCGGCGTGGCGAAGTTGGTAGAGTGGCCGTGCCAGCAATCGGAGGGTTACTGGTTACTGGGGTTCAATCCCCACCTTCTACCATCCTAGTCACGTCCGTTGTGTCCTTGGCAGTGCCGGCCCAAGCCTCCATGGGGCCCTAAGCAAAATTTGATTTTGGGGCCCTCTATTTCTGCCAATAATATTGATTGTTGATCATTCACACACCTACTATAAACTCATTGCGGCTCTGGCAGTGTTGTTTACATTATCCTATTGTCAGCCTGGCATGTCTTTACAAATGACATGTCATTTATAAAGATATGGGGGTGGCCCAGTTAAGAACATAAATAATACCAATGAATGAACGAATGATGTCCAGAGTGCCACATATGGTTCCTAATCTTAAAATGTAGAAAACATTCAGCTACAAGAGTGGCCTGGGGTTGAACAGTCCAAGTGATAAAGCTTTGTATTTACAGTAAAAGTGTCATCTTGTCTCATCAGTCTTGTACATATTAGTCTTTAATTACTAGTTTATATTTTTAGTTAATTGTTCATATTTAATGTTTACTTTGTACAAAGAGAGCGCAGTCTACTGAAGTTAAATTCCATGTGTGTTAAACATAACTGGACAATAAAGCTGATTCTGATTCACTTTATTATTTTTGGTAACAAAAACCTGAAACAGCAATGTGCAAAAATAATTCGTAGTGCAAGAAAAACAATAAAGTGCAACAATAAAATCACTTAAATATATATCAAAAGGAACAAATTCAATTGTACAAAAAACAACATAATTAAATTGAATATCAAGCAAATACTTAAATAATATTAATGAACAGAGTTACCAGAAACAAGGTAACATAACGGTTTGATTAATTGATTGAGACTTTTATTAGTAGGTTGCACAGTGAAGTACATATTCCGTACAATTGACCACTAAATGGTAACACCCCAATAAGTTTTTCAACTTGTTTAAGTCGGGGTCCACTTAAATTGATTCATGATACAGATATATACTATCATATATGCTATCATCATAATACAGTCATCACACAAGATAATCACATTGAATTATTTACATTATTTACAATCAGGGGTGTGGAGGGGGGGAGGGGGGGTAGGATATGGACATCAAGTAGTGGACATAGAGAGAGAGAGAGATCAGAAGGCATAAGAAAAAGTATCTGCATTTGATTGTTTGACATGTACTTCGGTATCAGGGAGGTGTAGCGGATTTTATAGACTAGGCTCAGTGCAAGTTGTTTAACTCTGCCCTCCACCTTGAGCCAGCCCACTTTGGAGAAGTGGGTAGGGGTGAGGTGTGATCTGGGGTGGAGGTCTAGAAGTAACCTGATTAGCTTGTTCTGAGATGTTTGGAGTCTAGATTTGAGGGTTTTGGAGGTGCTAGGGTTTATAAACAAATATAAAGTTACTACATAAATGTACATAACGATGTGCAAAAAATTTTTTGGGAAAAAATCAAAATAAACTACCTTAAATTAAGGTCCTTAATTCACACATTTGACCATCACATCACAGTTTTGTTCCTCTGTTCTTCACCACCCACACCACTCCACCCACTCCTTAAAACCTGTGCTTCCTGGCTTTTCTGGAGGCAAAGTCATTTATGACATCACTGTAAGAAATCTGATGGCCGACTTTGTTATTAATACTAATCACTGCCATGTACGAGTCTGACTCAGACTCGTACATGCAAAAAATAAAAAATAAAAAATAATAATTTTTTGTTAATTGCTTTTGGGGAACCTCTGGTGGCCGCGGGGCCCTAAGCAAGCGCTTAGTACGCTTATGCCTTGGGCCGGCTCTGGTCCTTGGGCAAGACACTTCACCCTTGCTCCTGATGGCTGCTGGTTAGCGCCTTGCATGGCAGCTCCTGCCATCAGTGTGTGAATGTGTGTGTGAATGGGTGAATGTGGAAATACTATCAAAGCGCTTTGAGTACCTTGAAGGTAGAAAAGCGCTATACAAGTATAACCCATTTATTTATTTATTTATAATATGGCCACCATCAACACCACCAACTTCCCTGAACTTTCTTGACCTGAGTTTGGTGCTTTTTGACAGCATAGGTCCTTGTCCACGCCAGCTGTGCGTGCGCCAGATGCACAGCGTGTTGGCTACAACGGGGTTCAAACATGCGAATGTGGGCTGACGTTAGGTGTTGCATAGCGTAAATGCAGGCTGAGGCATCATGCTGCAGTCGGGTGACCCTAATTCAGGGATCTTAAACTGGCGGGCACGCCAGCCATTTGCGACCTTTATTACATGGCCCGCGATTTAACTTCATAGTTTAGTGTGATTGTGGCCCATCCACTCTGGGTGGCTAATAGTTAACAAATACAGTCGTGGTCAAAAGTTTACATACACTTGTAAAGAGCATCATGTCATGACTGTCTTGAGTTTCCAATAATTTGTACAACTCTTATTTTTTTGTGATAGAGTGATTGGAGCACATACTTGTTGGTCACAAAAGTCATTCATGAAGTTTGGTTCTTTTATGAATTTATTATGGGTCTACTGAAAATGTGACCAAATCTGCTGGGTCAAAAGTATACATACAGCAATGTTAATATTTGGTTACATGTCCCTTGGCAAGTTTCACTGCAATAAGGCGCTTTTGGTAGCCATTCACAAGCTTCTGGTTGAATTTTTGACCACTACTCTTGACAAAATTTGTGCAGTTCAGCTAAATGTGTTGGTTTTCTGACATGGACTTGTTTCTTCAGCATTGTCCACATGTTTAAGTCAAGACTTTGGGAAGGCCATTCTAAAACCTTAATTCTAGCCTGATTTAGCCATTCCTTTACCAGTTTTGACGTGTGTTTGGGGTCATTGTCCTGTTGGAACACCCAACTGCGCCCAAGACCCAACCTCCGGGCTGATGATTTTAGGTTGTCCTGAAGAATTTGGAGGTAATCCTCCTTTGTCGTTGTCCCATTTACTCTCTGTAAAGCACCAGTTCCATTGGCAGCAAAACAGGCCCAGAGCGTAATACTACCACCTGGGATTAAAGGCCTCACCTTTTCTCCTCCAAACATATTGCTGGGCATTGTGGCCAAACAGCTACATTTTTGTTTCATCTGACATCACAAGGACAAAGATAAGACCTTCTGGAGGAAAGTTCTGTGGTCAGATGAAACAAAAATTGAGCTGTTACATCACCTGGAAGATGAAGTGTTACCTTCCTGTATTGAAAAAGCATTAAAAAAAAACCAACAACATTATTTTGTCTCTTTCTTTTTTTGCTTTTGGCGACTCAACATGTATTTTTGGCGGGCCGCTACAAGTAAATTAATATATGAGAAACAGTGCACTATAGATGCTGGTAGAAGTGGTTAACCAATTTAGTCACGTTATTAAAACGGGATTCTGAAGTAACTTACTCAGCCTCACCTCCAGCGGCCCCGAGGTAAATTAAGTTTGAGACCCCTGCCCTAAATGCTCCACACCAGGGGTGTTCGACGTTTTCCAGGCCCAGGAACCCCAAACTGACAGAGAAACAAAGCTGGGATCCCCCCCCCCCCCCCGCCCCCCTCTATTTAAATATGTAGTATACATTTGTATTTTAAATTAGAAGTCAAATCTTAAAACTAATTTGTATACTCTAGCCTTTAAATAGACCCCCCTTTTAGACCAGTTGATCTGCCGTCTCTTTTCTGCTCTGCCCTTCTCTTCTGCGTGGAGAGGTTATTAGGTAAACCACATATGATGCCAGGTTCAAAGTGGGGACCCGGGGTGGACCACTCATCTGTGCACCAGTTGGGGACGTCTCTGCGCTGCTGACTTGTCTCCACTCAAGATGGTCCCCTGCTGGCCCCACTATGGACTGGACTCTCACACTATTAACTAGATCCACTCGACGTCCATTGCATCGGTCTCCATATCTGCGGTCCCCTCCAAGGTTTGTCATTGTATCCCTTTGGGTTGAATTTTTCTTGCCCTGATGTGGAATCTGAGCCGAGGATGTCTTTGTGGCTTGTGCAGCCCTTTGAGACACTTGTGATTAAGGGCTATACAAATATATTTTTTTAAATTTATTGATTGATTGATTGATTGATTGATTGATTGATTGATTGAAATTCAAACGGCATGGCGTAGTGGGTAGAGCGGCCGTGCCATAAACCTGAGGGTTGCAGGTTCGCTCCCCGCCTCTTACCATCCAAAAATCACTGCCGTTGTGTCCTTGGGCAGGACGCTTCACCCTTGCCCCCGGTGCCGCTCACACCGGAGAATGAATGATGAATGAATGAGTTGTAAAAACGAATGATGGGTTCTCACTTCTCTGTGAAGCGCTTTGAGTGTCTAGAAAAGCGCTATATAAATCTAATACATTATTATTATTATTATTATTAAACTATCCTAAAAGTACCTTGACATTGTGCAATATTAAAATGTTCAAATGATACAGTATAGCGCTCATAGTCACTGCAACTACACTCGAGTGTGTTGGACCAATGGCAATGTGTATCATTTTAAAGCAGGGGTGTCAAACTAAATTTAGCTCAGGGGCCGCATGGAGGAAAATCTGTGAACAGGCGGGCTGGACTATTAAAATCATGGCATTAAAACTAAAAACTAAAAACAACTTCAGATTGTTTTCTTTGTCTTACTTTGGCCAAAAATAGAACAAACCCATTCTGAAATATTACAATAAAAATAGTTTAAAAAACAACCGGCAGTGGTAAAATTTAGATCCATGAAGAAAGAAGAAAGTGAATGAATGTTTATAACTGAATACATTTACATATGCATAAAAACACAATATAGAATGTGAGATATAACAGCATAATGCATACGTTTATCAAAAAAGTGGGACCCCAAAAATGTATTATTTTTATGACTTGATGAGGTCCCTGGGACCCCATTTTGAAAATTCCTAGCGCCAACACTGATGGAGTATTGGTGCGTGCAAAACAGCAGCAGGCGGCTGTGGCCTGCGGGCCGGTTCTAATACTCATCAAATATCATCCCCGGGGCCATAGATCATTCATTCGTCGGCCGGATCTGGCCCGGTTGAAACTTTGACACCCCTGTTTTAAAGACATTTCAATTTGTAGAAAAATTGCACCATGAATACAAAAATTTTAATTTGTTTTTCAAGAAGTCTAATTAACCAAAGATTCATGACCCCCCTGCAGTACCTCTGCGGACTTCATAGTTAGAAGGAGTGTCCGCTGCAGTGGACATTTGTGTTTTGCATAACAGGGCATTTTATCATAACACAACAATACTGGGACAATTGGAATCAGATCACCATTACGTGTTTTCACCGAGTCTGTACTGCAAATCCACACTTTTGACAAGTTGTTTCCTAACTTTGCATGCAATATAGGATAAATCCATAAATAATGCTGAGAGCCTCTAAGAGTGTGCCAAATCCCTCAACAGTTGTGATAATTTATTCACCATAATCAAATCAGCGGATTACATCCGCCTTCGCGAATGTAAGTCTAGTCATATTTGCTCGGTGAGAGAAGTGTAAGTGCCTGAAAACAGAGCCTGGGTCTGTTTAGCAGGGTCACGGGTTTGTTGGCTGGGGTCTGCCTTTGCTAACACAACAGCCTTTTCCAATCATCGAGTAATGAAATGGGTGCCATTCAAATAGAAATGCATCCTATAAGCCGGCTGCTTTCAGACCATAAATGCCAACATCTGTTATGCTAACTAAATAAAGCACACAGGGATGATTATGTATGAGATACAGGGAAGTTATGCATTCTCTTAATTGATTATTGGCTAATAAGTCAAAGATCACAAAGACATGCAAACATGCAGGCAGATAAGCAAAAAGCCACACTGAGGTCTCCTGATGCTGGGTGATTATTACGAGTGCAGCCAGCCGCCATTGACCTTGGCACACATAGCAGCCATCTATCTCCCCTCCTGGCCTGCAGCTTATTAGGGGGGGCTGCAGCCGGCTCCCCATCTCAGACTGGCCTTAATCTGGGAAGCAAATGATAAGGCTGAGGTTTACAGTAGAGGCTTTGCACACTCACCAAAATTTGCATTTAAAGGCCCTCAGGCAATCTGAGGCTTATTTAAATCTGAGCAAGAAGACACTACAGTAGCAGAGGATGGCGGTAGATGTGGAGATCCACCCCGGACGTTTTTGCCAAAATCCCCGCCATAAATGAGTGTGTGGTGGATTGCCGCGCCATTCTCACAACAGCCCAAGCCGTATTATCAACAGTGTTTAATTGACTGAGAATAATTTTTGCGGTGCACAACAAAATTAAGAAAAAACACACGGGACCAGAGCTAGAAACCATCACTGCAAATTGTTTCTTTCTGCTTTTCGGGGGAATTATGCAGAGCTTTTGACACATAATTGGCTGCGCCAGGCTGGGGTTAGTTGTTTGTGTGTCTCCTGGTTCTGCATGAGTGGGTCTGACTGTATGTTTTTCTTCATGGGACTATAATAAACATGAATGCATTGTAAAACCGAACACACCAAGACATACTGGATTTTTACAATGGTTATTTTAGAGCCTGACTCAATTTGTTTGTCTTTTAAACAAACTGTAGAAACCATAATGAAAATAACAAAAAATGGTAACACTTTAGTATGGGGAACATATTCACCATTAATTAGTTGCTTATTAAAGTGACAAAGACTTAATTTAGAGTTATTTGGACACGGATAATAATAATAATAATCATACATTTTATTTGGTATAGCGCTTTTCAGGGTACTGAAAGACGCTTTACAGGATAAAAATTGAAATATAAAACAGTTCAAAGCAATAATACATAATACAGGAAATATAAAAGCAGTACATAGTAAAATACATAATAACACTGGACATTACAAGATGGGACATTACAAGACGGGACATTACAAGATGGGACATTACAAGACAGGACATTACAAGACACAGAACACTAATCACAGGTTAAAAGCAGATCTGAAGAGGTCTGTTTGGAGAAGGCTTTTGAAGGTAGGAAGGTCTACTCTAGGGGAACATATAAGGGTTAGGGTTAGGGTTATTAATAAGCAATAATTCTGAGGTTATTGAGGGAAGACTCTGAGTTAATGGCTTACTGGTTGTATAATAAGGCCATGCAGAATAAGGCATTAATAAATACTTAATAATGACTAATTAAGAGCCAATGTTACTAATTTGCATGTTAATAACCAACTAATTAATGGTGAATATGTGTTCCCCATACAAAAGTGTAAGCCAAAAAATTAATCGGTTGTTTATACCAGGGCTTCTTAACCTTTTTGACCTCAAATATTAACACTAAATTAGTAACCTTACTTTTAATTGTAATTGTATTCAATAATTATATCTAACCTTCTTAGTTTACAACCTTGTCAAATGATATAAAACAATGTTTTAATCCCAAATATTATTATTTAATTAACACAGAAACCAAATTAGTATTAACCAAAAATACTGCAAAAAAAGGGACTCATAAATAATGCTGAAAAATGAATTTACATAAAATTAGGTTGTGCCAAAATGAATAAGATAAGCTGAATATGTTTCCTAACTAAACTGTCAATAGAAATGAAGTGCAAATGAAAATACGGCTTTACCACTTGAATCATATTTTTGGCGCTTAAGAATCCTCTCTATGACTTTAGCTCCAGACTCCAAATTTACATTTCTTCCACAAGTGGTGGAAAAGTGTATTACAACTTAGTACCCGTACAGTCCACAGCTGAGAAACATATTTTTTGGCGCCCCGTAGGATACTCTGGATTATACTGTACTGGCTAAGGCATACTTGCCAACCCTCCCGTTTTTAGCGGGAGAATCCCGGTATTCAGCGCCTCTCCCGACAACCTCCCGGCAGAGATTTTCTCCCGACAAACTACCGGTATTCAGCCGGAGCTGGAGGCCACGTCCCCTCCAGCTCAATGCGGACCTGAGTGGGGACAGCCTGTTCTCACGTCCGCTTTCCCACAATATAAACAGCTTGCCTGCCCAATGACGTCATAACATCTAGGGCTTTTAGAGAGTAGAGTGCACAATTGCGCACACAACAAGGAGACGAAGCAGAAGAACGAGGAAATTACAGTCATGGCGACGCCGTCGACGAGCAAGATGAAGAAATACGCTTGCAAGTTCCAAAACGAATGGAAACAAGAATTTCAGTTCATCCAGGACAGTTCGTAGGGGAAGGTGTATGTTGCCTGTAAATTTTGTAGCACAGACTTCTCCATTGAACACGGTGGCCGAAATGATATACTCATCATGAACGGAGAAGTTAAACAGGACAATACTGCCATCTAATGGATAGCCACCGGAACACTGAAATTCAAGTATTTCTTGTATTTATATGTAAATAAAATGAATATATATATATATATATATATATATATATATATATATATATATATATATATATATATATATATATATATATATATATATATATATATATATATATATATATATGAAATATATATGAAATACTTGAGTTGGTGAATTCTAGCTGTAAATAACCACGCCCCCAACCACGCCCCTGTCCTTTCTAATCCATGTTACTTGTTACTGTTGTTGCTTGTTACTCTCGGTCTCTCCTAGCCGCTCGGGCAAATCATATTGTCTAAAAATGCATTTTTCCATCGATAACGTGACATCATCACCGCCGTGTCGGGCAAGTGCGCGCTCTTTCAGTCAATTTGTGCGCGAGGAATATATATATATATATATATACATATATATATATACATATGTATATATCAGTGGCGTGCGGTGAGGTTAATGTCTGGTGAGGCACGACTGCATCATCACAGTCAGATTTACAAACATATGAACCTGCAGTGCAGGTGTACCTAATGTTGTGTCCCTGCGGTCGTTCGCGGCTCCTGCAGCGCGAGCACTGTTGTTTTTGCACATTTTGGCTTCTTGTTAAGTGACTTTTTTTGGGTGGATTCGGTCTTGCACGTGGAGGGTTTGGGTGTGGGCTTTGGTTGGTGTGGCGCTCCCGTCGGGCGGTGCATTCTGCGGCGGAGGTGCTTGGCACCAGGAGGCGGGGTTATGAGACGAGCTTCACACAGTGTGTCTTCGCAGCAGTTTTATGAATGCTCAGCACTAAAAATATGTTACACACATACAGTTGTTGACAAAATACACTGTACATTATATACCTCAGCTAATTAAACTATGGAAATGTATAATATAATTCATATAGCAATACGGTCTCACTGCACAGCAGCTCAGCAGTTAGCCGAGTCATTGCGCACAATCCATGTTGAGGCACAACGCAGTGACGTGCCTCAACTGGCTGCTGATCACCGCACCGTCTCTTCTCAGTATTTGAACGGCAAATGTGAAAATAAAAATAAAAAAATCTAAAACTGGTGAAGTTAAATGGGAAATAACTTTAGTATAATCACTGGATACATATAACAATTTAATTATTATTTTTTTCTTTTTACTTCTTTTTTCTTTCCATGAGGCCGTGCCTCCCCTGCCTCTAGTGACTGCACGCCACTGGTATATATATATATATATACAGCCCGGCCCCCGGCCAAATTGCTTTAACCCAATGCGGCCCCTCGAGTCAAAAAATTTGGCGACCCCTGGTTTATAATAACAATATCACTAATATTTGGTTAATATTCAAGTCACAAAATGTAAATGGAGTATTGTTGGCGCTTTTTGAATAGTTATTTATTGGATTTCAAGGGCGGACTAGAGGACCTCCCACTGGCTCCGCTGTAAGCACGTTTAATATTTAGATGCATTAAAAGAAAATCCATCCGTCGTCAGGTCTTTCATAATGATTGTGAACGATAGGCCAAATTCCCCAAAAAGAGTGCAGTTCCCTTTTAAAAAACTTATCTCTGACTTTAGCTCAAGACTTCTTTTATTTGTTTAATATTGTCAGCACGGGGTTGGTGCGTGTGCCTCACAATACGAAGGTCCTGGGTTCGATCCCTGGGCTCGGGGTCTTTCTGTGTGGAGTTTGCATGTTCTCCCCGTGACTGTGTGGGTTCCCTCCGGGTACTACGGCTTCCTCCCACTTTTAATTAAAATGAAAAAAAAAAACAGATCAATTTATTTTTAATTTTATATAATTACTTTTAAAAATATTTTTTCACAAAGAAGTATAAGGTTATATATACATATATATATATATATATATATATATATATATATATATATATATATATATATATATATATATATATATATATATATATATATATACATATATACATATATATACATATATATATATATATACATATACATATACATATACATATATATATATACATATACACATATATATATATACACATATATATATATATATATATATATATATATATATATATATATATATATATATATATATATATATATATATATATATATATATATATATATATATATATACACAGTGGGGCAAAAAAGTATTTAGTCAGCCACCCATTGATTGTCAATGGGTGGCTGACTAAATACTTTTTTGCCCCACTGTATATATATATATACAAACGTGTATATATACCTGGGGGAAGGTTGATTGGAAACACTAAATTGGCCCTAGTGTGTGAATGTGAATGTGAATGTTGTTGGGGCTGGCCTTGCCGCTCTCTCCGGGGGTGGGGGGTGGGCTCGTGGGGGCCCGGTTGCCGGTGGGGCGGGGGCGGTCTTCCCGTCCGGTTGCGGGGGTCTCCGGGGCGTCCCGCCTTTCTGCCCGTTTGGGGTGTGGTCTCTCGCTGGCTTGGGGTCTGGTTGTCCCTTGCTTTTCTCGTGCTTTGTCCTCTGCCGGGTGCGTCTGTCTGCGGCCTGCTGCTGGCCCTTGTGGGTGGCACGGTGGGCCGGGCTCTGGGGTTCCTGTCACTGTCCGGCTTGGCTGCGTGGGGACGGTGGCCCCTGGTTCCCTGGGCACCACACCTACTGTTTGTGGGATGGGCTCTCGGGGAGGCTGGGGCCGTACTCTGGCTCCCACACACACTGGGAGTCAAATGTATTGTACACACAAATTCACATATACTCACATATATACATAGGTACCTACGCTCCCACATACATATACAAATACAGTACATATTTACACACTCAAAGTTCGTACATCCACACGTACATTCATTATACAAACATACACATACTATACATATACATTCACTGTACAAACATACATATACACATACTGTACATATACACTCACTGTACAAACACACATACTGTATACACATACTGTACATATACATTCACTGTACAAACACACACATACACATACTGTACATATACATTCACGGTACAAACACACATATACACATACTGTACATATACATTCACTGTACAAACATACATATATACATACTGTACATATACACTCACTGTACAAACACACATACTGTATACACATACTGTACATATACATTCACTGTACAAACACACACAAACACATACTATACATATACATTCACGGTACAAACACACATATACACATACTGTACATATACATTCACTGTACAAACACAGATATACACATACTGTACATATACATTCACTGTACAAACACAGATATACACATACTGTAAACATACAAGTACATATGCACACATACACTCATGCACATAATCACGTTTCATCAAACATATATTAATGTTGTTGCCCTAGAGTAAACTGGGTATAACACATGGCACACTGACAAAGCTTAACCTATTGTCACTATAACAATCTACAAGGTTAATGTAGGTTGCATCTCTTTCTTCCCCTCCATTTTTCTGCATTCTTTCGTATCTCAAGTTATCATTACGTATATGTATTGTTGCATTTGAACAACTGTATTGTTGATAATAAAGGTACATTATTGATATTGTTCATTATCAATAGCGCTATTTCTATCGGTATCTGTATTGCTCCCTTGGTAGTGTAATAATGCTCATTGTCATTTCTGTATTATTTTTTTATTTTCGCTAACTGCTTATTTGCTATTACTTTTACCATCATATTTGTACATATCGTATTTGCTGATGTTGCTCTATTATTGTTGTTGTTTTTGTTGTTGTGTTTGCTGTTGTTGTTTTTGTCTCTCTGTCTAATCCCCCTCTTGTCCCCACAATTCCCCCCTCTGTCTTCCTTTTTTTCTCTTTCTATCCCCTCCTGCTCCGGCCCGGCTGTACCAAATGATAATATAAACACATTTAATAAAGTCAAAACAAATAAGGCAACAAGAGAAGTATCCTACACTTCTCTTTTGTAAAGTAAATCTGAACAGCCGATATGGGCATCTACATCTACTATATAATTTGCCTGAGAAGCTGGACAGGACAAAAAAAAAAAAAAAAAAAAAAAGAATGTGAATGTTGTCTGTCTATCTGTGTTGGCCCTGTGATGAGGTGGCGACTTGTCCAGGGTGTACCCCGCCTTCTGCCTGAATGCAGCTGAGATAGGCTCCAGCACCCCCCGCGTCCCTCAAAGGGACAAGCGGTAGAAAATGGATGGATAACAGCCACAAGTGGTGAAAAAGTGTATTACAACTGAGTACCGCTGCGGCCCGTACAGACCACAGCTGAGAAACGAATATTTTTTAGAGGCCCTTTAGAACAGTGTTTTTCAACCTTTTTTGAGCCAAGGCACAGTTTTTGTGTTGAAAAAATAAGGAGGCATGCCACCAGCAGAAATCATTAAAAAAACAAAACTCAGTTGACAGTGTAGAGTCGTTGTCACAATTGTTGGATATGACTTTAAACCATAACCAAGCATGCATCAATATAGCTCTTGTCTCAAAGTAGGTGTACTATCACGACCTGTCACATCACGCTGTGATGTATTTTGAGTTTTTTGCTGTTTTCCTGTGTGTAGTGTAGTGTTTTAGTTCTTGTCTTGCGCTCCTATTTTGGTG